>NC_041389.1:494596608-494673508 GCF_002162155.2 Triticum dicoccoides
CACCCGGAACACTTCCGGTGTCCGAATATAGTCGTCCAATATATCAATCTTTATGTCTCGACCATTTCGAGACTCCTCGTCATGTCCGTGATCACATCCGGTACTCCGAACAAACTTCGGTACATCAAAACTTGTAAACTCATAATAAAACTGTCATCGTAACGTTAAGCGTGCGGACCCTACGGGTTCGAGAACTATGTAGACATGACCTAGAACTATTCTTGGTCAATAACCAATAGCGGAACCTGGATGCCCATATTGGTTCCTACATATTCTACGAAGATCTTTATCGGTCAAACCGCATAAGAACATACATTGTTCCCTTTGTCATCGGTATGTTACTTGCCCGAGATGATCGTCGGTATCCAATACCTAGTTCAATCTCGTTACCGGCAAGTCTCTTTACTCGTTCTGTAACACATCATCTTATAACTAACTCATTAGTTACAATGCTTGCAAGGCTTAGGTGATGAGTATTACCGAGAGGGCCCAGAGATACCTCTCCGACAATCGGATTGACAAAACCTAATCTCGAATTATGCCAACCCAACATGTACCTTCGGAAACACCTGTAGAGCACCTTTATAATCACCCAGTTACGTTGTGACATTTGGTAGCACACAAAGTGTTCTTCCGGTAAACGTGAGTTGCACAATCTCATAGTTGCAGGAACTTTGTATAAGTCATGAAGAAAGTAATAGCAACATACTAAACGATCAAGTGCTAGGCTAACAGAATGCGTCATGTCAATCACATCATTCTCCTAATGATGTGATCCCATTAATCAAATGACAACACATGTCTATGGTTAGGGAACATAACCATCTTTGATTAATGAGCTAGTCAAGTAGAGGCATACTAGTGACTTTATGTTTGTCTATGTATTCACACGTGTATCATGTTTCTAGTTAATACAATTCTAGCATGAATAATAAACATTTATCATGATATGAGGAAATAAATAATAACTTTATTATTTCCTCTAGGGCATATTTCGTTCACTAACATATCAATCCTATTAAACCTTGTTGATGTTTAGGACTTTGTTCATGTTCATGAGTGTGATGAAATTTTGAAAAAATATTTCAAACTTCCGTTCATATTACGTATCATATTTTAAAAAAAATTCCCCCAAAAAAATTCAAAACTAATTTTTTTCTGCTACTAGTGGCGCACCTAGCAAACGGTGCGCCATTAGTAAGTTTGATTTTTTTTTCATTTCCCCCCTCTCTAGATCTTTAAAGTCCCGTAACTTTTTTCTGTTATGTTTTTGAGGATTTTGAAAATGTTTAATAGGGTTCCCCTAGTTAAATTTGGATGCAACTTTTCGAGTAGATGATTTTTCATATAAAAAACTTTTTAATCCGAGTTAGTATGCAAAAGTTATGCCCATTTTAAAAATTCCACAGAGATTTTGCAAATAAAGTCGAAATTCATATTTGTAAATTTTCCCAACAACTAGGCCACAAATCACATGGGAAACTTATTTTCTTTTTAATTTTTTGACATTTCCATCATTTTCTTTTATTTTTTTAAAACTGAAAGGCGGTCCAGGGGGGTGCATTCGGGGGAATTTTTGGTCAAACTTAATAATGGCGCACCGTGGGTGTGGTCCGCCATTACTAGTTAAAACTAGTAATGGCGCACCACACCCATGGTGCGCCATTACTAACTTTGAAAAAAACAATTGTTACTAGTGGCGCACCGAGGGTGTGGTGCGCCATTACTAGTTTTATCTAGTAATGGCGCACTATCCACTCGTGCGCCATTACTAGTTACGAAAAAAAGTAAAAAAATTGTTAGTAGTGGCGCACTGAGGGTGTGGTGCGCCATTACTAGTTAAACTAGTAATGGTGCACTATCCCCTAGTGTTCCATTACTAGTTTTGAAAAAAAATAAAAAAAAATTAGTAATGGCGCACTTTGTATGTGGTGCGCCATTAGTATTTGGATTTTAATGACGCACATATATGTGGTGCGCCATTAATGTCCATTTCATCTATAGCCGTTTTCCTAGTAGTGGATAATGTATTTTCCTTTCTCAGAACCGACTCTGTACAACCCTAGGCCCCTCGGTGTCTATATAAACTAGAGGGTTTAGTCCGTAGAGCCAATCAAGACCATATAGGCTAGACATCTAGGGTTTAGCCATTACGATCTCTTTGTAGATCAACTCTTGTAACCCCTATACTCATCAAAGTAAATCAAGCAGGAAGTAGGGTATTACCTCCATCAAGAGGGCCTGAACCTGGGTAAACATCGTGTGCCCTGCCTCCTGTAACCTTCGATCCTTAGACGCACAGTTCAGAACCCCCTACCCGAGATCCGCCGGTTTTGACACCGACATTGGTGCTTTCATTGAGTTCCACTGTAACATAGCTAGAAGGCTCGATGGCTCCATCAATCATCCACAACAATACTGCCTTGAGGGAGACTTTTCTCCCCGGCCATGTTTTTGTATTTGGCGGCTTCGCACTGCGCGCCAACTTGATGGGCCAGTTGGAGCAGATCGACAGCTACGACCCCGGTCATCAGATCAGTTTTGGAAATCTGATCTATGTCGCTGATATCCGGGGAGACCTCATCTTCCAAGGGTTCGCGGCCCCAACCACCACTCTAGCCTTATATCCGGAGCACATCACCAGGTCCGAAGGTGGGAGTTTAAAGCCCGCTGGACTCTCTGCAGCTATAGAGCTTGACACTGGAGAACCGGAGGGGATCGCATCATCGGCAGGCCCAGAGTTACGCCATGCTCCCTTTATTGTCATGAAGCCAGACTCACCTCCGGACATTAGCTCCAAACTCTTGAGGTCCTCATCATGTGAGCTCGACCGGGGAACTTCTGTCCCGCCCAACTCCACGGACTCTCGCTTCCCCGTCCAAACCACGCTCTTAAATGAGGCCCCGGACTTAATGCGATCCCTCACCATTGCAGAAGAATCACTGCCGAACTACGCCCAGCCCATACTAGGGGCTGAGAGCAGGGAATTTTACGCCCCGCCCACCACCCACTTCATAGCCACTGTGGAGGACTTGACCGACATGCTCGACTACACTTCCAAAGACATCGACGGTTTGGACGACGATGCCGGAGAGGAGCAAAGCCAGGACCCTCCATTCACCGGACGTTGGACGGCCACCTCCACATATGACATGTACATGGTGGACACACCCAAATAGGATGATGGCGATGGTGGGAAGGATCCTATCAAGGACAAGCCTTCTGAGGCTCCACCAAAGTGTCGAGGCCAGCGGCATCGCTCGAAATCAAGTCGCGACAAAGACATCAATACCGGTACCGGAGACAGTAATACTCCAGAGAACGCCAAAGACCAAGAAGCCCCTATCGAGCAAACATCCAAATAGGACGATTGGGAGGATGGGCAAGTGAACCCCGACTGTCGATGTCCTGGACTTGGGGGTATCCAGTCCTGCCTACCTGCGGCCCACCACGTGGCTCCGTCGACGGCCTGGTACGACCCAGCTTCGACATCAACACCACAAGACCCTCGAAGGAGCTGGCCTCCTCAGGAGGGCTCCTGAGGGGCAGAGAGTTCTATGCAGCTAACTCATGAGGCTCAGCTGACGTGAGCCATGACGACCAA
The DNA here is from genome assembly GCF_002162155.2 of Triticum dicoccoides. Taxonomy (NCBI): domain Eukaryota; kingdom Viridiplantae; phylum Streptophyta; class Magnoliopsida; order Poales; family Poaceae; genus Triticum; species Triticum dicoccoides. The sequence goes on from NC_041389.1 coordinate 494,600,213, forward strand.
GGCCAGGAGGGCACCAGGTGGGCGTAGAGCGCAGGTTTCCTCTTTGGTGCTAAGGAGGCAAGCCACAGGTGCATAGTCCCGAGGAATCAGCCAAAGGTTTACATTCTGGTGCAACGAGGCCAAGACCGCCATGACGGCAAGACGGAGGTCATCGCTGAGCCCACCACAGTGTCACGACCAGAGGCTTTTCGCATGCAAAGACTACTTTCGTTAGAATAGACTGTACTACTTGTCGCCTTTCAAATCCCACCACTGTGGAATCCCTTCCCGCTCATATTTGGTGTCAGTGGGAACGAAACCTATGGAATCACAAGAATCCCTACTGTGGTCGGCGGGCGCGGGGTGGTGAGAAGAGCAGGTCTAAGAGCCAGCACAAAGGTTGTTTACCCAGGTTTGGGCCGCGGGGATCGCGTAATACCCTAGTCCTGCTTTGGTGTGTATATCAGTGTTCTTGGACTAGCTATCGAGCGTGACTTGCTCAAAGAGCCGAATCCCCCTCCAGTATGCCTCAGGCCTCCTTTTATAGTCAAAGGAGGCGCCACAGTGGCACACAGGAGGTGTAAAGGGTATGGTAGCTATGTTTATCCCTTGTCATTACGGGACAAGACACATTAAATGCACCCCTGAGGTGTCCCCCTGCTTTATCGCCGCCTCGCCCTACTTCGACACGCATCCAGGCCAGCGAGGCGGGCAACGCCATGTAGGTTGGCAGGCTGCTAAGGTGGCGCGGTGGCAGCATGTTTACGAAGATCTGCATGCCACCACGCAGGTGGTTGCTGAGTTGGCCTCGGGACCGCACGTCGCCACGTAGGTGCTCGCCTGGCTGGCTGGGCTGGCAGCTGCATGGGAACGGAGGTGGGGTCTTGACGCGTGTGGGCCTGGCCGCGACCTCGCTGATGTCCTCGGCAAGGGTCTTGCCGGGGGGGGGGGGCAAGGGTCTTGCCATGGCACTGCGGTCGTCCCCGACAAGGATGTTGCCAGAGGTCTCATCTTCTGGTCCTTACCAGATATTGTGTGTTAATGATCTTCACAAAGATCTACATGCCACCATGGAGGCGCTTCCCGAGACTTGGTTCCAATGTGTTCGTTGGTGTTGGAAACCTCGGGCTAAAGGGTGGCGCGCTCCGCTGGGGTTGGGCAAGCTGCCCCGGCAAGGCCCTTGCCGGGGCCGTGGATGCCACCCTGGCAAGGGTCTTGCCGGGGGAGCCCACCTCGCCCTCTTTCTCTTTGTGTTTCTGCCTTGGCGTTGCTTTGATCGTCTTGTGTCTTTGGCCTCTCCCCTCTGCCCTGCTAAGTGTGGCCGTAGGCACGGCTCTGACTACCCGTGCACAAGTAAAGGGGTGCAAATTAGAACCCCTACTTATGTACACCTACAGGAGCCCCCGGGCCCGAGACACAGATAAGCGCAACGCGTTGTTGGGCTGGGCCCAGAACGGTACGCGGGCAGGCAGAGTCGACTTTTGCTATGGTAATGTTCCGCCCGTTGTGCTTCCCCATGATTCGCGTTGAGTGCATGACGTGGGGATCGCGCGTGGGGTGACCGAAGCGCGCTTGCGTCATTCTACGCTGAATAGTAAAGAGGCAGCTTGCGTGTCTCTTTAAGACTGCGGGGCCGCTGCACATTTACGTTTCTACCTTGGAACCGTTATTCCACGCGTCCCACTACGCCCGCCCCTTGCGCCACGTACGCCGCATCCATGGCGGGGGCGGGTGACAGGCGCACAGAATATGGGAAGACGTGCGCGCGCGAGTCGATACCCATGCACTTTCAATTGGGCAAGGAGGGCGGTCGACAGCCTCGCATGCTGTCATCTTAATGAGCTGGGTTAGCCAAGAGGGGCGGCCGAGCCCTGGCCCCGCCCCTTTATAAGGAGGGGAGCGGGAGGGACGATACTTCTCAGTCTTTCGCCATCCGCCTCTTCCCATCTTCGCTTCTTCCTCCCTTCTGCCATGGCGAGAGGGTTTGCTGATTCTTCGATGGTGGCGGCGAGGGTCTCTGCTCGACAACGCGCCCCTCCTGTCCAAGAGCCCGTGGCGATGGAGCCGGTCGCAAGGGGAAGGGGGAGGGGGCGAGGCCGAGGTCGCCATGGCGCTCGGGGAAGAGGAGGATGGGGCGGCGCATCAGCCTCGCCTCCACCGGCGGTCCCTCCCCCAATGGAGGGCCACGTCGGGGACTAGCCCCGTGAGTTCTTCATCAGGCTGCGCCGGCTGGCGCATCATCATCTTCGTCTCCCTACTCTATTCACTCGGGAGATGGAGCTCGACCCGCCGCAGGCACTGAGACTACATATGAGGGGCTGTGGGAATAGCAACACATGGGTCGTTGTTTATTTCCCAGCCCCTCATGTCATGTATCTCCGTCGTGGATGGAAAACCTTCACTCGCATCCATAGCCTGACGGCAGGGCTCATTCTCTATTTCAAGCTAATGCAGAACGACCTCCTCTCCATCAAGGTCTTTGGTGACTTCGGGACTCGCCTGAAGTGCTGCGTGGAGAGCTCCTCAGATGACGAAGACTCGTCCTCGAGCGAGAGTGATGAGGAGGACAGCGACAGCGACGACGAGGGTAGCAGGCGGGAGGATGACGGGTCCGACTAGGCATCGGTCCCGCCGTTCCCGGGAGGTGCTGGCAGCAGCAGCATCTGCACCGGGCCCCTTATCCTAGTGGGGCCGGCTCCTTGAACTTCTTGGGGTCGCCTCCTTGGGCGGCTATTGTGGGAAGGCCGGAGAAGTCGAAGAAGGCGGGTGGCGGGCCGTCAAGTCAGAGTACAATGTCACCGATGCCTTCGTACCGTATTGACATACCGCTGCCTCATCTTCCAGCTCTTCTCCCTGCACCACCATCACCAGCCCTCCCCTAGGCGGCCGCCGACATGTTCTCTTGGCACCTTCTGCCGCTCGTACCTCGCCTAGGGGCTCCCTCTGCCCTCTTGCCTTCTTGTTCCATTTCCTGAGGAGATGGACAAGAAAGGGATTATAGGCACCTTATCTCTTGCTCATGTTTACATTCTGTATGAACTGTACATGTATGGGGCATATTTAATGAAAAATGGTGCTTGTCGGGTTCTTTATGTGTGAGCGAAGCCCATACCAAGGAACGAGTCCATGTTATTTTTAACATAAACATCGTCGCCTGGCAATCGGCCTTGCCGCTCCCTTACTTCATTTGACCACACTCACGCTCTCGGCGGAGGCAGGGGCGAAATAGGGTTAGGCCCTACGCTTGCTTCCTTGCCGCCGCGGCTATAACCAAATTCCGAACCAAGAAAAAGCTCTCGGGTAACAGGAAAAAGGGAGCGCGACAGCCTTGGGATGAGGCGAGGTTTCATACGCCCCAACTTTATATGCAAATGCATAATAGGGGATAAGAGACTTATCTGAATCTGCAGCCCCCGGTAACCTTGGCTTGTCGTGGGTGGACTCTTGTGTCTTCAGCCCCTGACAACCTTGGCTTGCCGGGGCCGGAGCGCCGGCTCGTTCTCTTTCTTCCACATAGCTCAGCAGAAACATTCATGTACCCTACGAACCAAAGAGGGCGGAGAGGAACAGAGAGGCGTAGAATCGACCTCTATGCTAGCGGTTGGAAGCCGCTAAGCACTATCAACCCTAACCGAGGGGGTGACCTGATAACCCACAAGTGTAGGGGATAATTGTAGCCTCTTTCGATAAGTAAGAGTGTCAAACCCAACGAGGAGCTAAAGGTAGAACAAATATTCTCTCAAGTCATATATGCCACTGATACGACTCTACGCACGCTTAGTGTTCGCTTTACCTAGAACAAGTATGAAACTAGAAGTACTTTGTAGGTGTTGTTGGATAGGTTTGCAAGAATATAAAGAGAACATAAATAAAAACTAGGGGCTGTTTAGATAAAGAAGCAATAAAGTATATATAGCGAGTGTGGAAAAGTGGTGGTAGGAGTTGTCAAATTGTCCCTAAGCAATTAACTACCTTACTAGACCGATAGCAAGTTTTATGTGGGAGAGGCATAAGCTAACATACTTTCTCTTCTTGGATCATATGCACTTATGATTGGAACTCTAGCAAGCCTCCACAACTACTAAAGATCATTAAGGTAAAACCCAACCATAGCATTAAAGCACCAAGTCCCCTTTATCCCATACGCCACAACCCACTTACTCGGGTTTATGCTTCTGTCACTCAAGAAACCCACTATAAGCGAATCATGAACATATTGCAACACCCTACAGCGGGAATCCCTCACGCTTGCGCGACACGGAGGGCACAATAGGACAGCAACATAACCACAAGCAAATTAAACCAATCATAGCAATTCATCAATCACCGATAGGACAACGAAAATCTACTCAGACATCATAGGATGGCAACACATCATTGGATAATAATATGAAGCATAAAGCACCATCTTCAAGGATAGGGTACAATGGGTTGCGGGAGAGTGGACCGCTAAATATAGATGGGGGAAGGTGATGGAGATGTTGGTGAAGATGGCGGAGGTGTTGGTGTAGATCGCGGTGATGATGATGGTCCCTGGCAGCGTTCTGGCACCACCGGAAGCATGGGGGAGAGAGCCCCCCTTCTTCTTCTTCTTCCTTGACCTTCTCCCTAGATGGGAGAAGGGTTTCCCCTCTGGTCCTAGGCTCCCATAGCGTGGGAGGGGCTAGAGCCCCTCCGAGATTGGATCTGTCTCTCTGTCTCTCTCTATTTCCGCGTTCTGGGATTCTGCCCTTTCACCGTTTCTTATATATCCAGAGATCCGTAACTCCGATTGGATTGAAACTTTCGCCCAGATTTTTCTCCGAAAATTAGCTTTCTTGCGGCAAAAGAAGAGCGTCAACTGCCTTACGGGGTGCCCACGAGGGTCAGGGGCGCGCCCCCTGCCTCGTGGCCCCCTCGGGCACCGTCTCGCGTTGGTTTTTCTTCCCAAACATCATAAATATTCCAAAAATGATCTCCGTCCGTTTTTATCCCGTTTGGACTCCGTTTGATATGGGGTTTCTGCAAAACATAAAACATGCAACAAACAGGAACTGGCACTGGGCAGTGGATCAATATGTTAGTCCCAAAAATAATATAAACAGTTGCCAAAAGTATATGAAAGTTGTAGAATATTGGCATGGAACAATAAAAAATTATAGATACGACAGATACGTATCAAGACCCAACCTAGCATGCATGCTATGATTTAGGGCGCCAGCGCTTCATTTATTTATGCTCAAGGTCTGCACATGGCTTTGTACAGAGGGTTACATGCCTTGCCGGCAAGGCTTGTATAAAAGATGGCTTGCCAGGGGGACCGCCAGCTGCGCCTTACGGGTAAAACTTATGAAGATGCTCGATGTTCCAGGAATTGCTTACTAGAATGGCATCCTTGGTCTCTAGGCGGACTACACCGGGCCTGGTGACTCGTATTACCCGATAAGGGCCTTCCTACTTCAGCGTCAACTTGTTGGAATTCTTGGCCGACTGAATGCGCCGAAGAACATGGTCGCCTTCCTCAAAGCTTCAGGCATGAACCTTGCGGCTATGGTAGCGGCGCAAGGCTTGCTGGTAGCATGCTGCTCTCATAGCCGCCCGAAGACGATCTTCCTCGAGGAGTGTCGCATCATCTTGCCGCAATTGCTCTTGCTCAAGCTCATCATAAGCGAGCACTCGGGGTGACCCGTATATGAGTTCCATGGGGAGAACTGCTTCTGCCCCGTATACCAGGGCAAAGGGCATCTGGCCGGTGGCTCGACTTGGCGTCGTTCTGATCGACCAAAGAACCGCCAACAACTCATCAATCCAGCGCCTCCCGTTCTTGTGCAGCCTGTCAAAAGTCTTTTTCCTCAGGCCACACAATACTTCAGCATTTTCCCTCCCCGCTTGGCCGTTGTTCCGTGGGTGTGCCACGGAAGCGAAACAGACCTTGCCGCCGAGGTCTTCAAGGTATTGCATGAAGGTGTGGCTTGTGAACTGCGTGCCATTGTTGGTAATGACTCTGTTCGGCACACCAAAGCGGGAAACTAGCCCCTTGAAGAATTTGACGGCTGACTGCGCCGTCACCTTCCTCACTGCTTCCACCTACGGCCGCTTTGTGAACTTTTTGATTGCAACGTACAAGTACTCAAAGCCCCCGACGGCGCGGGGGAAGGGGCCCAGTATGTCGAGCCCCCTGACCGAGAATGTCCAGGAGAGAGGAATTTTTTGAAGGGCCTGAGTTGGCTGATGAAGCTTCTTTGAATGGAACTGGCATGATTCACATTTAGTTACTAGTGCGGTCGCATCCTGGAGGGAAGTGGGCCAGAAGAAACCTTGCCGGCAAGGGCCCTCGACCCTATGTGGGAGCCACATATGCCTCCATGTATCTTCGCCAACAGCTCCCGTCCTTCCTCCCGGGGAATGAACTTCAATCTCACTCTGTTTGGTCTTTTTCTTTATAGAATGTTGTCAACAAACTGGTACAGGGCAGACCGATAGGCTACTTTCTCCGCTTCTTCCTGCTCCTCAGGGAGTTCCCCTATTTGGAGGAATCAAATGGTATGTTGTGCCCATTCTGGAGCCTGAGGCTCGACGTCAAGGACCAAATGCAGTTCCTCTGCCGTGGGAACGGTTGCCTCTACGGCCAGGGCCTGGCGCTCCGCCGGAGTCGGTTGTCCCATGGCAGGCTCGGCGTCCATGGCAACATCTTCACCAACAACTCCAGGGAGCTTGGTGGGGAATGTCGGTGTCAAAACTGGTGGATCTCGGGTAGGGGGTCCCAAACTGTGCGTCTAAGGCTAATGGTAACAGGAGACTGGGGACACGATGTTTACCCAGGTTCGGGCCCTCTCGATGGAGGTAATACCCTACTTCCTGCTTGATTGATCTTGATGATATGAGTATTACAAGAGTTGATCTACCACGAGATCGTAGAGGCTAAACCCTAGAAGCTAGCCTATGATTATGATTGTGTTGTCCTACGGACTAAAACCCTCCGGTTTATATAGACATCAGAGGGGGCTAGGGTTACACAGAGTCGGTTACAGAGAAGGAGATCTATAATCAGGTTTGCCAAGCTTGCCTTCAACGCCAAGGAGAGTCCCATTCGGACACAGGATGAAGTCTTCAATCTTGTATCTTCATAGTCCAACAGTCCGGCCAAGGTATATAGTCCGGCTGCCCGGATACCCCCTTATCCAGGACTCCCTCAATAGCCCCTGAACCAGGCTTCAATGAGGATGAGTCTGGCGCTCAGATTGTCTTCGGCATTGCAAGGCGGGTTCCATCTCCGAATATTTCAAGATAAATTCCGAACACAAGGATCGTGTCCGGCTCTGCAAGACAAATTCCATATACCACCGTAGAGAGAATAATAATCCATGAATCTAATATGCTGACAACTCTTTGAAACGTGATATCACGCCACGGTCCGGCTTTTATTCGAACCGTTTTTTTATAACCAGCTACCGCACACATTACGAGGCAGTTCCTTTGGCACGTCTTGTCGAAGCAGAGATCATGTCCCTCTTATCGTGGGATCCTCATCAATACGGGTATGGGTAATCCAACCGCACCTGTTGGCATGACTCCATGTTTTTAGGAAAGTCCCGAACGGTTATGCCGGGGACGCTTGATATTCTCTCCCTTTATAGAGGGGTCGAGGCCTATCCCTTTATCTGCACGCTTGCGCCTTCCCGCACTTCAAGGTCCAACACCCAAAGATCAAGCTTAAGCACCTCGGATCTTTGATCATGTCCGGATCCGACTGTCAAGGCCGGTGGATGGCTTCCTTTGTCACAGAGGAGGACATTGTGGAGCTTAGGGAGGCCGGGTATTTGACTGCTGATGTTAAGCACATGCTTCCCGCTCCTGAGCAGGTTATCTCTACTCCCGAGCCCAACGAGAGCGTCGTATTTGTCTCTCACTTCCTCCGAGGCTTGGGCTTGACTCTTGATCCCTTCGTGAGAGGTCTCATGTTCTATTATGGACTAGATTTTCACGATCTAACTCCATATTCCATCCTTCACATCTCATCGTTTATCGTCGTGTGCGAAGCCTTCCTCCATATCACCCCACACTTTGGCTTATGGCCCAAAACCTTCAATGTGAAGCCGAGGGTGATCGAGGGGCGACACGCAGAGTGCGGAGGCGCTACAATAAGCAGAAACGCCGATGCCCCGTGGCCCGAAGGCTCCTTCCCGGAGGTGTCCGATCTATGGCAACGGAGGTGGTTTTATGTCACAGCTCCTCGGGGCTCAAAGTGGGCGGCCGCCCCCGCCTTCCGCTCGGGCCCTCCGTCTCAACTGGCGTCATGGGCCAACGTAGGATTGGTCTGGGGGTCTGCAAACGATGTACCAATGTTGCAGAGCCGCATTCGGGAGCTTCTCAAGAGAGATATTAGTCTTGTCAAAATAATCCAGGTAATGCTAGTTTGGTGGGCCCTGTCGTGTAAACGTCGACCTCTCCGGATGTGGGAGTTCAATCCAAAAGGTCCGCGAACCATTCAACACTTCTTTGGGATGACGCCTGAAGGAATGTATAAGTTGTTCTTCAGACCACGAATAAAGTGTCCGGACACCATCGAGGATGCGGGCCTGAGCTGCAACCGCCCAGATACCCAAGTAAGTAACCCTGTGACCGAACACCTCGTTTATATTTGTCATAACATTGTTCTAAAAAACATTCCGCGACCAGGATTGTCTCACTAAGGTGGAGAGAATCAGGTGTCCGACCCCGCTTCCCGAATGCTCGCCCGGTCCGGCAGTAGCCAGGATGCTTAAACGGGCGCTAAGTCAAGTGCCATTGGAGAAAGATGAAGGGAAGAGCGGAGAAGCCAAGAGTGAGCTTCACACATTGTGCATCCGAACCGGGGGAACTAATGTCTCTATGGAGGAGGAGAATCAGGGAGGTGAATCTAAGGTTTCCTCCCCCCGCGGGAAGAAGAGGGCCGCCTCCGAAGACTTGGAAACGGAGGCGCCTAAACAAGGGAAGGAAACTTCACCAAATGGCCCTGCCCCGAAGGGCATTCTTACCACACCGTGCCCACTAGCGGGCTAGCCCTCCACCGAGCTGTAAGTTAATAAACAAGAGGCTTATTGCTTTTTCCTCTGAGAGTAATAACCATGACCTATTTTTTGCAGTCCGGCTAGCAGTTCGTCTCAACAGGGTTCGTCCTCGGGGGATCTTCTTCCGGAAATGATGGAGAGTGAAACCCCACCCGCCTCTCCGCCCCATGTGGCAGGCGACCCAGAGGTGTCATCACGGAGGAGTCCAAATCCACTGAGGCCAGATGCTAATACTTCGGCCGCCCCGAGCCCAGCGTGTTCGGCTCCTGTGGAGGACAATGAGAAGGGTCCGGGAGAGTCCGGTGTCCGGTCGAACATACGGACGGGGCTCCTGGAGTCAGCTGCTCTCTTGGAGGATCACCGTACACTAATGGGTACGGTGTTGGAGAAAATTTCCTCTTCCACAAGCGGGTTAAATGAAGCTTTTAGGAGCTTTCTCAAAGGCTTTGAGGTAAGCAATGAAATATGCAGTTTTTTGGTTGAACCGCATGCGATAAATGTGGTCTGTATAAATAGTAGCCCCTGAGGCTGTGGTTGCCAGCCCATGGCGGCAAATGAAGGAACACACTCCCAGGTAATCATCACACTTGTATTGATGTGCAGGTTGCTAAGGGTCCGGCGATAGACTAGACAGCTGAATTCACCGAATTGAGGCGACCGATTGACGTGGTGGATGCCGACATCATGCTTGTAAACAAGCGATTCGATGAGTCACAGAGTATGCGCTCTTATTTCCATATTTGCTTTAGGAAATTGTAAGAAGGTTGTAATATTAATATGATGTGATGTGGCTGCAGGCGGAGCTGCTACCATTGAGGCCTTGAGGGAGGAACTTGCCCTAGCGAAGGAACAAGCCCGGGTCAGCAATGCGGCTGCCCTAAAGGCAGCCGCAGACTTGAAAGCCGAACAAGCTGCTCATCTCTAAAGTGAAGAGAAGATAGCCGAGATGGCTGTGGAGCTGAGGGACGCCGCCGGCCGGTATGAGCTTCTCGAGAAGGAGAATCAGGCAAAGGCGGCTGACCTGAAGAAGGCGCTGGATTTGGCTAAGGAGATGCGCTCTGACATTAGAGACACGCGGGAGGAACTTCGACTAGCCAGAGAAATCACGGGTGGAAACCCCTATTTGTTGCGGATGAAGTTCTTAGGTACAAAGTATGCTCCTTTGGATCAACTTTGGAGCGCTGCAGATGATTATGCGGACTTGGCGAAGAGTACGGCTGATGCGACCAAGTTATTCAAGGATCATAAAGATAATGAAATAGAAAGCTATTCTGGTCGCAATTTAGCACTCCAACGCCCTCATTGCCATTGAGTGAGAATATGGCCGCTATAGCCGAGCTCCATAGGTTGTCCGGTCTTGTAATGAGGTCTATAATAGACCATCTATGGCCGAAAGGACCAAAGCCGGACAGTTACTTTGGTTTAGTACAACAACTATTTGGCGCCAGAGCGCGAATAGATGTCGTGAAGAGGTGAGCGTGCATAGAGGGTGCGCGGATGGCTCTTGCCCGTGTGAAGACATATTGGGCGGATATGGAGGCCACCAACATTGCAACCCAGGGTCCGGCAGGAAGCCAAGACCCATCCGAGCACTATTTTGAGCAGGTCATAGAAGGTACCCATAGAATAGAGGCTCAGTGCTCGAATAATGTCATGTTCGAGTGACAAGTCTATTGATTGTAAACAATTATGTGTTTAATTATAGAGGTTGTTTTTTATACTTTTGCCTGAAAGTATTATAATGTTTCTGTGTGGCTGTTTATGTATGCAAATAGCATGAAAGTTAGCAGTCGTTGGCTTCAACCCCCACGCATATAATGCGGGGGTGTTCGAAAAAATATGCGTAAACACACTTGATCCAATGTCTTGGTCCATTAAGGAGGTGATTACACGTCGAACCAGGCAACCGGACTATATAGCTGTAACACTTTCACTTAGCCATAGGAGTTGAAAGGTGGGGCTACTATGTAGCCCTTGGTACTTCCGCGTGCATCCAGATAAGGTGCGCATGCTTGACCAGGAAACCGGTCCTTCGTTGATGCGGAGGAATCCTATAGATTCCGATGAGTCCTCGAGTGGTTGACCAGTCTCTCGCTATATCATGACAGTCAGTTTTCGGCTTTCTCTACTGAGGTGCTCATCCGGAATAACCAGGGCATAATCGTAGTAGTTCTCCTTTGGCCGCCTTAGCCGATAGAACGGAACGTAAGGCAGCAAACCCAGGAGCCGGGCTAACCCAACATTTGACCAAAGACATGATTCAGAGTTGATGCATATATGGCCAAACTCGCGACGCTAACACTCCCGAAGGTATTCGGACTTTATAACATATACTGGGCTGAGTAACACCCTGGACCCTGTATTTCCAGGTACGTGCATTGATCTATCGTCGCGAAAAGCCTATAACGCGAGTGTCCCTCGTGGGTGTATGAAATACCCATGGGATGTCAAGCAACAAAAGATAGTAAAGAAGGTTTACACAGGGGCTTAATCCAAAGAGAAACCTTTGAGCGGGGCCCTGCTGCACGTCTGCACCTTTGTCTTCGTTGTGCCATATCCTGGAAGGGTGTCACACGAGTAGTTTCTGTCAAAACGAAAACTCATACAGAGGAGTAACCATGCGGGAAGTTTGTGATTCTCAATGGATATTAGAAATATGAGATATTGGCCTATCGATAAGGCAAGCCGAATTGTGGGCTTTATTATGTGTTGACAGCCCCTAGTACCATTTATGGGGATATATGTATAGCACCCAGCCGGGGTTTATCCGGGCTGTTGTTGATGGTGGTGTACCGGACTCGTCTAGCCGTGTCCGTGGTCTGAACGACCGATGCATTCTAGTGGGAGAGGCCGCTTAGAGTCCGGCAGCAAGAGCTGCCGCATACTACTCTGTGTTTCCACTAACCGTTATGACGCCACGTGGACCGGGCATCTTAAGTTTAAAGCAGGCGTAGTTCGGTATTGCGTTAAAGCAAGCAAAGGCCGTTCTTCCGAGTAATGCATGATAACCGCTGCTGAAGGGAGCAATATCGAAGAGTAATTCCTCGCTTCTGAAGTTGTTGGGAGAACCAAATGTTACTTCTAACACGAGGGAGCCTCGGCACCGGGCCTCAACGCCTGGTATCACTCCGTTAAAGGTGGTGTTACTCTGGCTTATTCTGGATGGGTCTATCCCCATCTTGCGGACAGTGTCCTGATATATCAGATTAATACTGCTGCCGCCATCCATTAGGACTCGAGTGAGATGGTATCCATCAATTATTGTGTTGAGCACCAAGGCAGTCGATTCTCCGTGCTGGATACTGGCCGGGTGGTCCACGTGACCAAAGTGATCGGGCAGGCCTCCCAGGGGTTGAACTTGGGGGCAACGAACTCCATGTGGGTTGCGTGGACCATGTTTACTGTTTTAACTTCCGGTGGGAATTTTTTCTGTCCCCCAGTGTTTGGCTGTCGGGGCTCATCCTTGTTTTCACTTGGCGTTTCCCTTCCTTTGTGTTTGGCGTTTAACTTGCCTGCCTGCTTGAAGACCCAACATTCTCTGTGAGTATGATTTGCAGGTTTTTCGGGGGTGCCATGGATTTGGCACGATCTGTCCAGGACTTTATTCAGGTTGGGTGGTTCCTCATTGCTGCCCTTAAATGGCATCTTTCTTTGACCGAGTCGAGGGCCCCTGAATCCAGCGTTGACCGCCGTGTTATCCAGAGTTTTTTCATTGTTTCGACGCTTGTGCTTATTGAGTCGTGGTTTACCATTGCCATCTCGAATTTTGGATGTGCCTGGGTCGCTGGTGCCTCTACGTGCTAACCTGCTGTCTTCGCCCGCACAAAAGCGGGTCATAAGGCTTGTTAGGGCCGCTATCGTCCTTGGCTTTTCGTGGCCGAGGTGTCTGGCAATCCACTAGTCCCGGATACTATGCTTGAAGGCCGCTAAGGCTTCGGCATCCGGACAATCAACAATTTGATTCTTCTTAGTGAGATATTTGTTCCAAAGCTTACGGGCTGACTCTCTGGGCTGTTGTATTATATGACTTAAATCGTCTGCATCCGGGGGTCGGACATAGGTCCCTTGGAAATTTGCCCTGAAAGCGTCCTCAAGTTCTCCCAACTTCCAATTGAGTTTTGGGGGAGGCTTTTCAACCAATGCCGAGCTGGTCCTTTCAACTTGAGGGGAAGGTATTTGATGGCGTGGAGGTCATCCCCGCGAGCCATGTGTATGTGAAGGATAAAATCCTCAATCCAGACCCCAGGGTCTGTCATTCCGTCATATGCCTCTATGTTCACGGGTTTGAATCCCTGTGGGAATTCATGATCCAGCACCTCGTCGGTGAAACACAGGGGGTGCGCCGCCCCTCTGTACTTAGACATGTTGTGGCATGCTGCCAACGGTTGTTGTGTCCGGGTTTGATTCCGAACTGGTATTTGATCAGTATAATCATTTTGGTGACCATAATCTTGTTCCTGAGCGCGCCTTATAGATCCATAGACGGACCTAGTCGCACCAGCCTTTTTGTCCAAGAGCTCACGTAAATCGTGGGCTGACTTGTGTGCGGCACCGGTGGCTGCTCTATCGCGGACATGAGGTGGTCGGTCCAGTTGATCTCTGTAGTATTCTTTGGCGGAATGGGCTCTAAGGCTTCATTGTCGAATTCTGGCAGTAGCTTGCGCTTTGGCTAGCTCTTTGTTTGGCGATCATCGCCATATTTTCTTTAGTGTCTAGCACTTTCTTCCATCTTCGGTTGAGCGTGTCCTACGCGGCGTTAAGCCTTTGCTTCTGCTTCTTTAAGCTCCTCGCCATGGCAATAAGCCTTTTGCGGAGGTTATCTTGTTCCAAACATTTTTCCGGGGTGATGAATGCATCGTCAACCGGACTGTCCTCCTCTTTGGAGGCACTGTGATGAGTTCGTCCCTCGGGATTGCTATGATCGGGCATCTGCTGCGGGCTGTGTTCGGCGTGACCTGCCTTATCCTGCTCCATCGTTGGGTCCCTATGGTCGTTGTTGCCTTCGGAGTCAACCGGAGTATCATCCTTTTTTGCGTTATTATTGCTATTTTTACTATGACTGGACTTAGAGTGGCGCCTGCACCGTCGTTTTTGCTTTTGTCTGGGGGGTTTATCCTCCGTTGTGTCCTTTTTTTCACCATTGTCTTCTTTAGGCGTATCCACCATGTAGACATCATATGATGAAGTGGCGGTCCAGCGCCTCGTGGGCGGTGGTTCCAGATCGTCCCCTGCATCGACGTCCATACCATCGATGTTGTCAGAGTCGAAGTCAAGCATGTCTGTTAGGTCATCGAAAGTGGCTATAAAGTGGGTGGTGGGTGGGTTGCGATTTTCTTCGTCATCTGTGTCCCACACAAGCCGGACATAGTTCGGCCAGGAATCTCTTGATAGAGAGAGAGACCTCAATTAATTTAGCACGTCTCCGAAGGGAGAGTGCTGAAAGATATCCGCGGCAGTGAACTCTGTGATTGGGGCCCAATCAGATTTGATGGGCATGGATGCACGCGGTCCGGAACCCACGACCGAAGACAAGTCCGGTGGTTCAGAGACATAGATCTCCTTAGGAGCGGATTCTATGTTTGGCTCCAACGCCGATGAGTGTGCGGCCTCCGGGGAGGGGTCCATCCACCCGTCCTCGGAAGGCATGATCTGCTCTGGATCGAAGTCCAGAGCCGTAGTTGGCGCGATGTTCCGAATACTGTCTGACGACAGATCTAGGTCATGCACGTCGTGATCGTTTGGCGCTCCTGACATGGGCCCGAGTCCGTCAAAGATCAAGTCTCTGCGGATGTCGGCAGTGTAGCTTAGGTTCGCGAACCTGACTTGATGGCCAGGGGCGTAGCTATCGATTTGCTCCAGATGGCCAAGCGAGTTGGCCCATAGTGCAAAGCCGCCGAACGCGAAGATCTGTCCGAGGAGGAAAGTCTCACTCCGGATGGTGTTGTTGAAGGTTGGAGAAGCCATCGATCCTCACGGAGACGAGATAGAGGAACTCTCAATGAAAGCACCAATGTCGGTGTCAAAACCGGCGGATCTCGGGTAGGGGGTCCCGAACTGTGCGTCTAAGGCTAATGGTAATAGGAGACTGGGGACACGATGTTTACCCAGGTTCGGGCCCTCTTGATGGAGGTAATACCCTACTTCCTGCTTGATTGATCTTGATGATATGAGTATTCCAAGAGTTGATCTACCACGAGATCGTAGAGGCTAAACCCTAGAAGCTAGCCTATGATTATGATTGTGTTGTCCTACGGACTAAAACCCTCCGGTTTATATAGACACCGGAGGCGGCTAGGGTTACACAGAGTCGGTTACAGAGAAGGAGATCTATAATCCGGATCGCCAAGCTTGCCTTCCACACCAAGGAGAGTCCCATCCGGACACGGGACGGAGTCTTCAATCTTGTATCTTCATAGTCCAACAGTCCAGCCAAAGTATATTGTCCGACTGTACGGATACCCCCTTATCCAGGACTCCCTCAGGGAAGTACTTGTCGGGGCCTGATTTTCTCTGCTTGTTCTGCTCTGTTGATGGTTCAATGTATGGTTGAGTTAATTGAAGCACAAAAGTACCTGGTTCCACAGGTAGCTTGAGGGCAGCGCGCTTCGACAGGTAGTGGGCGATGTCGTTCTCCACTCCGTGGACATGCTCTGCCTGTATACTGTCAAAACACTCCTCGAGTTTCCTCACTTCATCCATGTAGGCTTCCATCAACGGGCTTTGATAATCCTTGTTGACCTGCCTAACAACAAGCTGTGAATCGCCCCTGAGGATGAGCTTCTTGACCCCGAGGTCAGCCGCAATCCTAAGACCGGTAAGCAATCCCTCATATTCAGCAGTGTTGTTCGTCGACATATCCCTGGGAAAGTGCATCTGGATCACGTACTTGAGGTGCTCTCCGGTGTGTGCGATGAGCAGCACACCAGCACCAGCGCCTTGTAGCGAAAAATCCCAGTCAAATACATAATCCAGTAGCGACTTGCTTCCTTGCGGGGGAGAGTCGACTCCTGGATTTCTTCGTGGGTGTCGAGGTCCATTCGGCAATGAACTCCGCGAAGACTCTGCTCTGAATCGTCGAGGTACTTTCGAACTTCAAACCAAAACTCGACAGCTCCAAGGCCCATTCCACAATCCTCCCCGTTGCATCTGAGTTGCGCAGTATCCGTTGCAACGGGAGGCGGGTGACGACGGTGATCTCATGCGCTTGGAAGTAATGATGCAGCTTCCTCGAGGCCATAAGGAGGCCGAAGAGCAATCTCTGCTCACCGGAGTACCTTGACCTAGCCCCCTGCAAGAGGGAGTTGACGAAGTAAACCGGGTGCTGCATCATCTTCTTCTTCTGCACCACTTCACCTGGTTGCGTGGGCCCTACCGCGCTGGTGCCGGACCTTGCCAGGGACCCAGTCTTGCCGAGACTAGGCCCTGCCTAGGGGAGTTCTGGCTTGCCGTCCGTCAACTCTGCCGTTGCCGCTGCCCCTTTGTCGACCTCCCTCTGCGCCACTAGCGCGACACTAACCACTTGATTGGTCGCTGCTAGATACAGCAAAAGTGGCTCTTGTGGCTTAGGCACAACCAGTGTTGGCATGGAGGAGAGTTATTTCTTTAAATCTTGGAGTGCCGCCTCGGCCTCCGGGGTCCACTCCTTCGGCCCCGCCTTTTTTAAGATTTTGAAGAAGGGAAGGGTACGCTCAGCGGACTTGGAGATGAATATGCTCATGGCGGCAACGCAGCCAGTGAGCTGACGCACATCCTTGATCCGCTTGGGTGCCTCAATCTGCTCAATGGCCTCGATCTTGCCCGGGTTCTCCTCAATCCCACGTTGCGACACAAAGAACCTATCGGGGATATACCTCGCGGTATAAACCGCCGGATGTATGACCCGGTTAGAGTTTGGTGATTCGCTGGTGATCCACTTGGACCTGGCGGTTTAAGATTCGTTGATAATCCGGCAGGCGGGTCAGAGGAGCGACAAGACCCGGTGGCCCAACGGGCGGTTTATGGAAGGCCGGATCACGTGGGCCGGTTTATGAGAAAAGCGTAATGACTATTCTCCTACAAAGGAAGCAAGACTAAGAATCCACTTGTAATAGAGTAATCCTAATCCTACTAGGACTAGTCATGTAACCCGCCCCTTCAACTTATATAAGGAGGGGCAGGGCTCCCCAAAGAGGGACAAGAAAGAAGAAACAATCTCTAGGGCTAGACACAACTAGAGGAGAGCCTGTTCACGGTGACTCCCTCGTGATGATAATGAGATCTAGCCTCAAACAGCATGTAGGGTTGTTACCGGATGATGTTTCCGGGGTCTCGAAGCTGTCTAAACCCTTGTCTTGTGTATTGATCCGCCTTGCGTCTCTCGTCCCATTCAACCCCTCTCAAGCTACCACATAGATGCGTTGGCCTCGCGACTAAGTCCTGACACCAAGGACATCGGACGTGATAAATCTGCGATAGTTGGCGCCCACCGTGGGGCCCGCGCATGGTGGTGATGAGTTCTTGAAGGGATCATTTTCTAAGGATCAAGAGTCTCACGGTCGACCAGATGAAGAAAAGACGGCGAGAAGAATTTACATCGGCTACGTGTGCAGTCATCAGAGATCAAATCAATCCTCATCTCAAAATCAAGGACAAAAGAAAATTATGTGACCGCGCTCGCACACGGCAGCTCCTGTCGGTTCAATTTTCTCCTCTGCGGCAGCTAACGGGATCGTCTAAAGAAAAAAAACGCACATGGCCGGTACAAGCGGCAATGGAGAACAGAAATCAGATCGGTTTGGGTCCGATTCAGATTGAGAAAGAAAAGTAAAAAGTACAACAACGACATCCATGCACGAGGATCTAGGTGACCCAACATGCACGCAAGAGGCTGCATCCCTGTCCTTCCATCCATGGCGTGACCAGATGATGAAAACTGCACAAGGATCGAAGCAAATTGCTAGTGTTAGTATTCATGCAAAGATTACCCATGCAGGAGTACCTCTGGTTTGACCGGTTCTAAGGATTATTACTCACGTGAAACCCTTTGCATCAAGCGGGACCGGCTGCTATTTTATTCGGTGACCGGCTGCGATATGCAAATACTAGGGAATAGGACAAGAAGATTTTTTCAGAGTCCACCGTGGGTGGCGTTTGATGTCCAGGTTGACCCGCCGGTCTCCGACATGAATAGAGCGATCCTCCTTAAATTACTAGCAGAGTTTCTACAAAGACAGAGTGGGTCATGGCCCGCCAAAGGAAGATAAAAAAACACATCAGCGTCAAGTTTGTCATGTGAAGACTGATCTGAGGTGAAAATTCGCTGCATTGCGGGTTGCAAGTCAAGGAAACATAGCCACATTTTACCATTTGCGGACAAGCACCCAGGACCTGAATTACTACTACTACTGGTACATGTCAGACCAGATCGGTGCAAAGTTCAAACCGCCGAAACCGACAGGATTTGATGGCTCTGTTGTCCGGTTCCGTGTGCGCCGCGGCACGAGTCTGGCCATCCATCAATCCAAGGATGGATCGATTTCTGTTGCAGCCCAGACCGACTGGAGTTTCCTACGCGCACGACTCCAATATTGTTGTCTGATCCGGCTATTTCCGCTGCTGGACTTGAGGGGCGCCAGCAAACGAGTTAATCCGTCAAGTCGCTGAGAGCCCGAGACAATCAATTTCCCCTGCCTCTATGGCCATCTGTCGCGACCGTGCCAGTTTAAAGCACCGTGGCCGTCTTTTACGTCCGTACCGATTTACAATGCTGAGGCTACTATGCAATATCTAGCGCCAACATCCGAGTTCATCCCGCAAACAATACTAGGTGTTATTTTTCTTATGTATTTTATAAGTTTGTTAATTCATCCGACAACAATTGCTCTGTCCTGTAATATTTTTACACAAGACAATTTTTATGCCATTCACGGACACGCGTATCGCGGTCCGGTTTACATCAACGCGCCGGTAGACTCGCCTGTCCGCACCACCTTACAACACCATGGACGACTCGTCAGTCTGCCCTAGCCACCGGTTCACACGTCCGCGCCGGTTTACAACACTAAGGACAACTTACTCATCCTTACCGGTTTACAGCGCCTCGGCCGACTCATCTGTCCACTCCGCCGTGATTGATTTCAGCGTCACCATGGTGGTTATCAACTCCGGGGCGGATAATTTCCGGCCTAACATATCAAGTGATATCCATCCAAGTTTATTTTATTATAACATATTGTTTTCATCAAAGAACAATTACTTTGGTCTGTGGTAAATTTTCGCAGGACCATTATTCATTACAAAGGTGCCGTAAAGGGGTGTCCGCCAATACTATTTTTGCACTAGTGCATTCGGGCCGTGTTTCTCGACGGATACGCGCGCAAGTCATCGCCCCCGATGTTCGGTTTACATCTGTCTGCGCCTGTGGCCGAGTCGCCCATCTGCACCGGTTTACAATGCCACGGACGACTCGCCCGTCCGCTCTTGCGGCCGGTTCGCCCGTCTGCACCAGTTTACAACACGGAGGACAACTTACTCATCCGTATCGGTTTACATTGCCGTGGTCGGTTCATCTGCCTTACTGCCATGGCTCACTCGGCCATGATCGATTTCAGCTTCACCATGGTGATCATCAACCCCCGATGGATATTAACTGGCCTAACATATCAGGGCAAATGTGCATTGCAAGAGCGGTGGTCACATAAAGGATATCATACATCGGACCCGCCATAATGATCTATGAATATATGTGCAAGCCACGGCCTCGGCAGTCTGGTCTACATGTACATACGATTGACTCACCCATCCGCACCGGTTTACAATGCCGCAGCCGGTTCATCTATCCAAGCCACCTCTAATATTGTGGGCTTCTCTACCATCCATCTATTGCGGCCTAGTCTACATCAACACACCAGGCCGCACCTGTTTGCATGAGCTGTTTATTGAGTATAAAGCAAGTCACAGCTTGGGTAGCCCGGTTTCTTTCATATTGGAGGCAAATTATCATCAACCGTTGTCTGCACTGGATGGATCAATGGGCAGTCGCACAAGTCGCCGCCACTACAGTTTGGTTAATGTCAAATCACCAGTTGGAAGGAACCATTGGCCGAGTTGCTGACACGGCTCATACGGGATCATTTATAACCCGCCGCAGTCACCTCAACCTTCTGTAGATTCACATCGTGCTATGAACACCAATGACATACAAGTTATGCCGGTTTATATCACGGTCAAATATGAGAGTTTCAAGCCAACTCCTCGAGTCACCTTTGAGACTCGGGGGCTACAATGACATGACTCAGCAAATATTGCTAGTTTTAGCAAATTTAAGAACCCCAGGACAATGGAGGGAAGAATAACCCGGTCCCGAAGGCTACTGTTATATTCATGAAAATTTAAAGGCCGTCAGAAAATTTCTGGTTTAGAAAGTGTATGATAGTTACAAAATCCCGGCTCAATGAAGAAGTTCCGGGTCAACAGAAAGGGTTCCGGTTCAAAATACGGTTCAAGAGACATCTCTCTCTTATAAAGCATTGAAGCTCTCAAATATCCGTTTAAAATTTGGCTCAAAGGAAGTCAGTATCATTGAAGCTCTCAAATATCCGGTTTACAATCCGGTTCAAGGGAAATCTGTCTCCCACTGAAGCTCTCAATATCCGATTCAAAATCCCCGGTCAAGAAGAGTTTATCTCTCGTAAAAAAGTTAAAAGTTGCCGTAGAGGACCTGCTGCCATGATGCGCGGTTCAAACATGGGTACCCTTCCTTATTGATTTATCATAGTATTGATCACTTGGGGGCTTCCTATTCAAACATAGGTGTATTCACCAAAGAGAACATAGCGTTACTACCCTCTTGATACAGCTATCAAGCCAATATTATTGTAAGGGGCCAAAGAGAGTTTGTTGCACAGCGCAACTCAAACATAGGCACCCGGCGAGCACAGCTCAGAAATATATCACATGGGGGCTTCAGCTGACAAAGCGGAGTTGTGTTCATTAATCCGTCTATCACGCCACAACAAAGCTTGGGAGCTTCACACCCAAGGGGCCAAAGAGAGTCTTGTTGCTATGCACAGCTCAAACATAGGCACCCATTGAGCAAAGCTCACAAAGTTACTTGGGGGCTCTTTGTGTAAGGTAACAAAGAGTTTGAAAGGACCCTTGTAATCGGGTATCGACCCACGGCTTGGAAGCCTAGTGTATTCACCTAAACCCCCGGGTTAACCTGCCTTCATCAAGTAAGCCACTCCTATCCAGGTAATCCTGGCATGACCCGCCAAGCGTTCGATAAGTTACTCTCATAGAGACCCTGAACTTGTCAAAGTTAAAATGATGATTGGTTAGTTGGAGGCCCATCTTAAAAGGCTTTGTAAAATGGTTTAACTCAGCGGCCTGGCAGCCCATGAAAAGCCTCGAATTTGGGACTGGCAGCCCTTGAAAAGCCTCGACTACACGGTTTTATTTGCCTTTGTCAAGATTTTTCTCTTTTGATAAATTTTATGTTGAACCGGCGTCGCTCGACCTGGCATGACTATCAGTCATCAAATTAACCCGGTGTTTCTTAACCTGGCACAATCTTTCAACTATCAGTTGTTAGTACAAACTCAATTGTAAACCGGAGTTTTCTTACAAACCGGCAAAATATGAGGGGAGCTATCATACTCAAGATTTGGGTTATCACCCTTACTACAAAAAGTTGGTAAACCAACGATGTGATTCAATGTCACAGGTATGATATATTTCATATTTGATTATTCTTAAGTGCAGCCTTGGTTATAAACTCGGGTTATATGTTGGACATTATGACCCGTCCGGCGGTAAACCGCTAGGACACTTCAAACTTGTTGTATGCAGAAACAGGTTGAATAAAGCATAATTATAAATTACCGGCATTTGTTAACCCGACCTGGCTTTGGACTATAAGTCGCCAGTATATATTTGGATTGCGCCATTGGAATCATGCGCTCATAAATTATTGGATTATATTATTCAAATCTTCAAATAGCCAACATGGCTGAATTTTATTATGGTTATCAATAACCAGTATTATGATTAAGGTTTTCAAAGTTGCTTTAGCGTAATGGCTATCATATTATCAATGGATATGATTTATTCTACAATTGAAGGAATAGTCCCGAGTTGCTGCAGGCTTACAACCCGGCACTTGGAGGCTACATTATTTAAGTTGAGATTACATCAAATATGCAAGTCTCATGTCGCTGCAAGCATGCACCATGACACTTGGGGGCTAATGCAAAGTCATTCTTTGCTCATCTTATTGAAGACCCGACTCATCACATTGTAATGAGACGGCCTGTCGGGGATATACCCCGCGGTGTAAACCGGCCAGAAGTTAACCCGACCGGACTTGGCGGTTTATTCGAGACCCCGCTGACACTTGGCGGTTCACCGGCGACCCGTTTGGACCTGGCGGTTCACAACTCATTGGTAATCCGGCAGGCGGGGTCGAGGAGCGACAAGACCTGGTGGCCCAACAGGCGGTTCATGAAGGCCGGTTCATACTATGGTGGGCTGGTTTAAGAGGAAAGGCATAAGGAATATTTGTCTTACAAGGAGTTAAGACCTGGACTTGTGTCCGGTTTGTATTAGAGATAGACTAGTCCTAATCCTAATAGGACTCCACATGTAACCCGCCCCTTCAACATATATAAGGAGGGGCAGGGCTCCCCAAAGGGGGGGAAGCTACAGGTAAGAAGCAAGAAACAATCTTAGGGCTAGACACAAAGAGGAGAGTCGGTTTACGGCGACTCCCTCGTGATGATAATGAGACCTAGCCTCAAATAGCATGTAGGGTTTTTACCGGATGATGTTTCCTGGGGCCCGAAGCTGTCTAAATCCCTATCTTGTGTTGCATCTCTCGATCCCGATCAACCCCTTCAAGCTACCACATAGACGCATTGGCCTCGCGACTAAGTCCTGACACTAAGGACATCTGCCGTGACAAATCCATGACAGTTGGCGCCCACTGTGGGGCCTGCGCACGATGGTGTTAAAAGTTCTTGGAGGGCACTTTTCTAGGGATCTGCAACTCGCCGGATAAAGAAGAATCGAATCTACTACGCGTAGAAGTCACTCAAGGCTGCGGCGTCTTTGCTATT
Organism: Triticum dicoccoides; assembly: GCF_002162155.2. Lineage (NCBI taxonomy): Eukaryota > Viridiplantae > Streptophyta > Magnoliopsida > Poales > Poaceae > Triticum > Triticum dicoccoides. The sequence goes on from NC_041389.1 coordinate 494,623,314, forward strand.
CCGTCGAGCACCGCCACGGGTCTCTGAGACCGATTGGGTTTTCCGCTGCGACGATCATACTGCAGCAGTACACCGAGTCCGGTTTGAACTTGTACTACGCTGTATCAAATCTAAGCCGCAGTGTTCGATCCGCTGGGTTGCTTTGGCTGCTCTACATACAGCTATCCAAGTCTGAGGTGATCAAAGACAGCTAAACACGCGTCACCAGCATTACCTGGTGGTACAGCGGCGACCGAGACAGTTGCTTCAGCCCCGAAATTTCCGGATCGACCCTGCACACGGACAGGAATCAAAGGTCCAAGTGCTGATCAACACAAAGTTTTATGGATTCTCTAGCTCCTGCATGTCAACAGACATCAAATAGTACAACCATTGTACTCGTATGAAGTTCAAGGAAGGATTTAATAGCTAGCTCACACGCAGACCCAAGATGGATTAAAATCAAAGTCTAATGGGTTTTTTGCAACGGTCCAGCCATGCTATTGCCTGGCATGAGCGGCTAACCACCGCTGGTGGTTTCCTATCGCTCCAGTTATCCTGTCGTCCAAGGAAGGTTATGGAAAAACTATGCATCGGCTGCACGCGTAACAGTCGGAGTATATGCGTGATCCGTCGAATTATTCATGCCAAAAAAAAGAGGGGCCACGGGCCCAGGACCTGGCAGACATGGATCAGGGGTGGTCGAACCAACAACGACCAGAACAAGCACAGGGATAGGGGGATCGACTCGGACTCTGCAGGCTTCGCCGCCCCGCCTACACCACTAGGCTCCACCGACGCCGGTGCGCCTCCGAGCCACCTGCCCCCGTGATGAGCTGACCTGTTGACCAGCAGGCCTGGCACCATTTTCTGTTGCGGTCCTGCGGCGGGTCGTCGCAGCTGCTATGGCCTCGTGGAGAATCGCGGTTTGCTGTCATGGTTCGCCTCTGCTGCTTAACAAAGAGAAGCTTTGTTCGAGGGCCGTGCGTGCATCGCTTTGGACTTGTTTAAAAAGAAAAGGGAGAAGAAGGTCACATGGAGACCTCAGGCACTTGAGGACAAGAGAACCAATCAATTCTTTTGTTAAAAACAAAAGCGGCACTGTGCATTACCAAGCGCCAGCATCCGTATTCATCCGGCAAAAAAAATCAGGTGTTATCTTTCCTATGTATCTTATAAGTACATGTTAATTCATCCGACAACAATTACTCTGGCTTGTAATATTTTTATGCAGGACGGCTGTTAAAAGAAAAAGGGGTGGTATTACACCACGGAGGCACGTTCGGCTGTGCCGCGTAGCTTCACGGACACGCGTATCGCCGTACGGTTTACATCAATGCGCCGGCCGACTTGCCCGTCCGCACCGTCTTACAACGCCGCGCCCGGCTCATCTGTCTGCTCCCACGGCCGACTCACTCGTGAGTGATTTCAACTTAACCTAGTGATCATCAACTTCATGGCGGATTATTTCTGGCCTCGCACATCAGGTGATATCCATTTTAAATATATTTTATTGGCACATATTATTTTTGTCAAAAAACAGTTTATCTTTGCCTTGGTCTGCAATATTGTTGATGCAGGACAATTGTTCACTACATCAAAACGACACGATTAACTCGCCCGTCCGTGCCGGTTTACGACACCGGTGCCGATCTTCCCCGTCCGCACCAGTTTAGAATGCCACGGCTGACTCATCTATCCGAGCTGCCTCTGATGTTGCGGTCATTTTTGTCGTCCGTCTCTCGCGGCCTGGTCTACATCAACATACCGGGCCGCACTTGTCTGCATGAGCTGTTTATTGAGTATGAGCAAGTCACATCTTGGGTAGCCCGGTTTTCTTTCAACAAAAAGGAGGCAAATTATCATATACTATCAACCGCCGTTTGCACTGGATGGCTCAATGGGCAGGCGCACAAGTCGCCGCCACTACAGTTTGGTTAACTTCAAATCGCCAGTTGGAAGGAACCATTGGCCGAGTTGCTGACATGGCTCATACGGGATCATTTATAACCCGCCGCAGTCACCTCAACCTTCTGTGGATTTACATCGTCCTATCAACACCAATGATATACAAGTTATGTCGGTTTATATCATGGTCAAATATGAAGAGTTTCAAGCCAACTCCTCGAGTCACCTTGAGACTCGGGGGCTACGATGACATGACTCAGCAAATCTTGCTAGTTTCAGCAAATTTAAGAACCCCAGGACGATGGAGGGAAAGATAACCCGGTCCAGGAGGCTACTCTTATTTGAAGGCCGTTAGAAAATTTCTGGCTTAGAAAGTATATGACAGTTATAAAATCCCGGCTCAATGAAGAAGATCCGGGTCATCAGAAAGGATTCCGGTTTAAATTCCGGCTCAAGGGAAGTCAGTCTCATTGAAGCTCTCAAATATCTGGTTTACAATCCGGTTCAAGGGAAATCTGTTCTCCCACAAAGCTCTGAAGCGCCCAAATCCAGTTTAACAATGTTCGGTTCAAAAAAGGAATTAACTTCTCGCAAGTTCGAGTTTAAAGACCGTCAGAAAATTTCCGGCTAAAAATGAAGATTCCGGTTTAAAATCCGGGTCAAGGGAAAGATGTCTCCCACAAAGCTTTGAAGCTCTCAATATCCGGTTCAAGATCCCGGTTCAAGAAGGATTTATCTCTTGCAAAAAAGTTAAAAATTACCGAAGAGGACCTGCTGCCATGATGCGCGGTTCAAACATGGGTATCCTGCCTTATTGGCCTAACATATTATTGATCACATGGGGGCTTCTTCTTCATAAAGCGGGGTCTCTATTCTTTTTTACATCATGCGTGGTTACACGGAGGTTCTGTCTTAAAGCGGCCTCCGGTTTACCTCCTGGGTTAGCTTTTCAAAGCACCATGTTATGTCACTTGGGGGCTTGGTCGTGTCCGAACCAATGCAACACCTCTTGATAGGCGAAAGCCACCAGATCACTTGGGGACATGGTCAAGTCTGAACCAGTCATGCCTCTTGATCGGCCTAAGGCCACAGAGTCACTTGGGGGCTTGGTCGAACCCGAACCATTGCCATGCCACTTGATCGGCATAATGCCACAGTTTCAGTTGGGGACCTAGATGACTTGAACCATAGCTACACCTATTGGGAGCTTGGTCGTGTCCGACCATGGTAACACCATCTGATCGGCTCAGTAAAGCCTCCTTTTTTGCAAATGGTTTTATCATTGCCTTTGCTTGAAATTTTCTTTAATAAATATTTCTTCTTTGTTGCGTTCTCAAATCGACAAAATTCGCAGACCGGTTCGGCTGTCAATTGACGGAACACGGTCAATTCTTAATCCGGAGACTATTTGCCCGGTTTGATTTTTTGATTTTATGTTACCATCTTATTATGAAGTAAACCGGCGTTCATTAACCCGGCTTGACTTTCAATTACAAGTTGTCAATATAGGATCAAGTTATAATCCGGAGACTATCAGCCCGGTCTGGTTTGACTACGAGTCGCCAGTATTATATATGGTTAAACCGGTGTTTCTCACAACCCGGTACAGTTTATCATCAACCGGCACAGTATGAAAGGAGTTATCGTTACTCAAGATTGGAGTTATCACTCTTACTACAAAAAGTTGGTAAAACCAGCAATGTGATTCAATATCACAGGTATGATATATTTCATATTTGATTATTCTTAAGTGCAACCTTGGTTATAAACCCAGGTTATATGTTGGGCATTATGACCCGTCCGGCGGTAAACCGCCAGGACACTTTAAACTTGTTGTATGCAGAAACAAGTTGAATAAAGCTTGATTATAAATCACTGACGTTTATTAAACCGGCCTGGCTTACGACTATGTGTCGCCAGTATGATGATGAATTATTCGGTGTTTGTTAAACCGGCCTGGCTTTAAGACGATAAGTCGCCAGTATATGATGAAAAATTATCCGGTGTTTATTAAACCGGCCTGGCTTGGGACTATAAGTCGCCAGTATATATTTGGATTGCACCATTGGAATCATGCGCTTATAAATCATTGGGTTATATTATTTAAATAGCCAAACTTGGCTGAATTTTCATTATGATACTGAACGAATAAGGTTTTCATACCGGATTATATTATCTTGAATAGCCAACATGGCTGGATTTTATCATGGTTATTAATAACCGGTATTATTGAGGTTTATGAAGTCGCTTTAGCACAATGACTATCATATTATCAATAGATATGATTTTTTCTACAATTGAAGGAATAGTCCCGAGTTGCTGCAGGCTTATGGCCCGGAACTTCGGGGCTACATTATTTAAAGTTGTGATTACATCAAATATGCAAGTCTCATGTCGCTGCAAGCAGGCACCATGACACTTGGGGGCTAATGCAAAGTAATTTTTTGCTCATATTATTGAAGACCCGACTCATCACATTATAATGAGTCGACCCTTGGGGGCTACCAATTGCTCCTGTCAACAATTGAAGGTACAAAGCTTTTTATTCATTATATTGAAGGGTCCACTACTCAATTGGTACAGCACAAGGCTCTTATCCTTGTGGACGTGGATTCAAGTCCCATGATGGGGGTTACATCATATGATGTTATTTTCATTAAAGTATATATCAAGTCCCAACTCAATATTATCTTACTGAGTCGGCCCTTGGGGGCTACACATCATTGCTTAAATCTATATGATTATACTTACAAAGTCCCTGCTTATTATTGCATAATGACCCAGCACTTGGGGGCTACATAATATGGAGTATTCAGTTTTTACTAAGTGACTGGGATGAACAACATGGATTTCTTCTTAAGTGGCAGTATTTATATTGAAACAAGTCTTAAGCCATCACTTTGTTCTACTCAAGACTTGGGGGCTACAGGTATTATATTATTATGGAAGAACTATTTTCAAATTCTCTGTTTTGAGCAAACCGGATTGACCCGGCGTCACCAACCATTACGACCTTGTGTCTGCAACCCGACGTCATGAATAAACATGAACTGGCGTTGGCAACAATCATGACCCGGAATTATCAGTTTTTATAACCCGACAATTTTGGTAATATTAAACCGGCAAGTTTTCCATCTTCAGACCGGCTGAACATCAGTTGAATATTTGAAGACCAATATTTTTGCCAAGTCAGAGCATTCAAGGCCGATTCAAGAGGATTCTTTATTTACAAAATATTTTCTACAAGCAAAATGGTTATGAAACTGGTCTATTGCTTCGGATTTTTTAGAAGGAAGAAATGACAAGGATTTAAGGATGATCAGGTGCCGGTTTACAAGAATTCTTAACCCGGAGCACAACCTGCCAAATTTGTTCTGGTGTTTATTTTGCAGCATAAGTTTACCATGGATAAATCCAAGCTAAACTTGGGGGCTAATGTCGGGGATATACCCCACGGTGTAAACCGGCCGGAAGTTAACCCGGCCGGACTTGGCGGTTTATTTGAGACCCCGCTGACACTTGGCGGTTCACCGGCGACCCGTTTGGACCTGGAAGTTCACGACTCATTGGTAATCCGGCAGGCGGGTGCGAGGAGCGACAAGACCTGGTGGCCCAACAGGCGGTTCATGAAGGCCGGTTCATACTATGGTGGGCCGGTTTAAGAGGAAAGGCATAAGGAATATTTGTCTTACAAGGAGTTAAGACCTGGACTTGTGTCCGGTTTGTATTAGAGATAGACTAGCCCTAATCCTAATAGGACTCCACATGTAACCCGCCCCTTCAACATATATAAGGAGGGGCAGGGCTCCCCAAAGGGGGGGAAGCTACAGGTAAGAAGCAAGAAACAATCTTAGGGCTAGACACAAAGAGGAGAGCCGGTTTACGGCGACTCCCTCGTGATGATAATGAGACCTAGCCTCAAACAGCATGTAGGGTTTTTACCGGATGATGTTTCCCGGGGCCCGAAGCTGTCTAAATCCCTGTCTTGTGTTGCGTCTCTCCATCCCGATCAACCCCTTCAAGCTACCACATAGACGCGTTGGCCTCGCGACTAAGTCCTGACACTAAGGACATCTGCCATGACAAATCCACGACACGGCCCTTGGGGGCTACCAATTGCTCCTGTCAACAATTCAAGGTACAAAGCTTTTTTATCCATTATATTAAAGGGTCCATTGCTCAGTTGGTAAAGCACAAGGCTCTTAACCTTGTGGACGTGGATTCAAGCCCTGTGAGGGGGGTTACATCATATGATGTTATTTTCATTGAAGTATATATCAAGTCCAGCTCAATATTATCTTACTAAGCCAGCCCTTGGGGGCTACACATCATTGCTCAAATCTACATGATTATACCTACAAAGTCCCTCCTCATTATTGCATAATGACCCGGCCCTTGGGGGCTACACTGGTTGAAGTTTTTATGAGCATAAGGCAATTTCAAGTCCCAGGTTGCTGCAAGCATGACAACCCGACACTTGGGGGCTACATACATGGAATATACAGTTTTTACTAGTGACTGGGATGAACAACATGGATTTCTTCAAAAAGTGGCAATATTGATATTAAAGCAAGTCTTAAGCCATCACTTTGTTCTGCTCAAGACTTGGGGGCTACAGGTATTATATTATTATTGAAGAACTATTTTCAAATTATTTGTTTTGAGCAAACCAGATTGACCCGGCGTCACCAATCATTACGACCTTGTGTCTGCAACCCGGCATCATCAATAATCATGAACCGGCGTTGGCAACAATCATGAACTGGCATTGGCAACAATCATGACCCAGAAGTATCAATTTTTATAACCTGACAATGGTGGTAATCATAAACCGGCAAGTTCTACATTTTCAAACCGGCTGAATATCAGTTGAATATTTGAAGACCAATATTTTTGTAAAGTCAGAGCATTGAAGGCTGATTCAAATGGATTCTTTATTTACAAAAGTTTCTTCTGCAAGCAAATTGATTATGAAGCTGGTATATTGACTCGGATTTTTCAGAAGGAAGAAATGACAAGGAATTAAGGATGATCAAGTGTCGGTTCAGAAAAATATTTAACCCGGAGCACAACCTATCAAGTTTGTTCTTGTGTTTATTTTACAGGATCATTTTAACATGGATAAATCCAAATTTAACTCGGGCTAATGTTGGGGATATACCTCGCGGTATAAACCGCCGGATGTATGACCCGATTAGAGTTTGGCGATTCGCCGGCGATCCACTTGGACCTGGCGGTTTAAGATTCATTGATAATCCGGCAGGTGGGTCAGAGGAGCGAGAAGACCCGGTGGCCCAACGGGCGGTTTATGGAAGGCCGGATCACGCTATGGTGGGACTCGCGACTAAGTCCTGACACTAAGGACATCTGACGTGATAAGTCCATGAGAGAACCCAAGAAGCTTGCCGGATGGGACACCGAAGACGCAGTTCTCAGGGTTCAGCTTGAGGCTGATCTTGTGCAGGTTTGCAAACGTTTCTTCCAGATCTTGCACAAGTGTTACCTTGTCCTTGGTTTTGACCACTATTTCATCCATATAAGCTTCCATATTTCTATGTAGCTGAGGATCAAAACCAATTTGGACTGCTCTTGCAAAGGTCGAGGCGACACTCTTCAACTCGAAGGCATCCGTAAAAAGCAGTACGTACCACGTGGGGTGATGGATACCGTCTTCTCTTCATCTTCTCCCATCATGAAAATCTGATGGTATCCCGAGTAGGTGTCGAGGAATGATAACAGGTCACACCTGTCCGTGGAGTCAACAATTTGGTCGATGCACGGCAACGGGAAAGGGTCTTTTGGACAAGCCTTATCGATATCTGTGTAATTGATACACAGCCTCCACTTCCCATTTTCCTTTCGTACTACCACCGGATTGGCCAACCACGTCGGATGGAGTACCCCTCTTACCAAGCCTGATGCCTCCAGCTTTCTGATCTCCTCCGTGATGAACTCCTGCCTCTCTAGAGCTTGCGTCCTGAACTTGTGCTTGACGGGCCGCGCATGAGGACAGACAACAAGATGGTGCTCAATCACTTCCCAGGGAACGCTGGGAATGCTGGATGCCTGCTGTCGGTGTCAAAAACGGCGGATCTCGGGTAGGGGGTCCCGAACTATGCGTCTAAGGCTAATGGTAATAGGAGGTGGGGGACACGATATTTACCCAGGTTCGGGCCCTCTCGTTGGAGGTAATACCCTACTTCCTGCTTGATTGATCTGGATGATGTGAGTATTACAAGAGTTGATCTTCCACGAGATCGTAGAGGCTAAACCTTAGAAGCTAGCCTATGATTATGATTGTTGTTATCCTAGGACTAAACCCTCCGGCTTATATAGACACCGGAGGGGGCTAGGGTTACACAGAGTCGGTTACAGAGCAGGAGATCTACATATCCGAATTGCCAAGCTTGCCTTCCACGCAAAGGAGTGTCCCACCGGGAACGTGATTTCCTCACCGAAGAAACAGAATATTTCGAAGAAACAGAATATCAAACGGAGTCCAAACGGAATAAAACCTTCGGGAACGTTATTTCCTCACCGAACGTGATCCAGGAGACTTGGACCCTACTCCAAGAAGTGCCAGAGGAGGTCACGAGGGTGGAGGGCGCGCCCCCCTGCCTCATGGGCCCCCTGGTGCTCCACCGACATACTACTTCCTCCTATATATACCTACGTACCCCTGTCAGATTATATACGGAGCCAAAAACCTAATTCCACCGCCGCAACCTTCTGTATCCGCGATATCCCATCTCGGGGCCTGTTCCGGAGCTCTGCCGGAGAGGGCATCTACCACGGAGGGCTTCTACATCAACACCATAGCCTCTCTAATGAAGTGTGACTAGTTTACTTCAGACCTTCGGGTCCATAATTATTAGCTAGATGGCTTCTTCTCTCTTTTTCGATCTCAATACAATGTTCTCCCCCTCTCTTGTGGAGATCTATTCGATGTAATCTTCTTTTTATGGTGTGTTTGTTGAGACCGATGAATTGTGGGTTTATGATCCAGCTTATCTATGAACAATATTTGATTCTTCTCTGAATTCTTTTATGTATGATTGAGTTATTTTTGCAAGTCCCTTCGAATTATCTGTTTGGTTTGGCCAACTAGATTGGTAGTTCTTGCAATGGGAGAAGTGTTTAGTGATACGTCTCCAACGTATCTATAATTTTTTATTGCTCCATGCTACTTTATATATTGTTTTGGACTATAATGGGATTTATTTTCCGCTTTTATATTATTTTTGGGACTAACCTATTAACCGGAGGCCCAGCCCAGAATTGCTATTTTTTTGCCTATTTCAGTGTTTCGAAGAAACGGAATATCGAACGGAGTCCAAACGGAATGGAACCTTCAGAAACGTGATCTTCTCACCGAACGTGATCCAGGAGACTTGGACCCTACTCCAAGAAGTGCCAGAGGCGGTCACGAGGGTGGGGGGCGCGCCCTCCCCCCTGGGCGTGCCCCCCTGCCTCGTGGGCCCCCTGACGCTCCACCGACATACTCCTTCCTCCTATATATACCTACGTACCCCAACAGATCGGGGACGGAGCCAAAAACCTAATTCCACCGCTGCAACTTTCTGTATCCGCGAGATCCCATCTTGGGGCCTGTTCCGGAGCTGCGCCGGAGGGGGCATCTACCATGGAGGGCTTCTACATCATCACCATAGCCCCTCCGATGAAGTGTGAGTAGTTTACTTCAGACCTCCGGGTCCATAGTTAGTAGCTAGATGGCTTCTTCTCTCTTTTTGGATCTCAATACAATGTTCTCCCCCTCTCTCGTGGAGATCTATTCGATGTAATCTTCTTTTTGCGGTGTGTTTGTTGAGACCGATGAATTGTGGGTTTATGATCCAGCTTATCTATGGAAAACATTTGATTCTTCTCTGGATTCTTTTATGTATGATTGAGTTATCTTTGCAAGTCTCTTTGAATTATCTGTTTGGTTTGGCCAACTAGATTGGTAGTTCTTGCAATGGGAGAAGTGCTTAGCTTTGGTTCAATCTTGCGGTGTCCTTACCCAGTGACAGAAAGGGTTGCAAGGCACGTATTGTATTGTTGCCATCGAGGATAAAAAGATGGGGTATTTATCATATTGCATGAATTTATTCCTCTACATAATGTCATCTTGCTTAAGGTGTTACTCTGTTTTTAACTTAATACTCTAGATTCATGTTGGATAGCGGTCGACGAGTGGAGTAATAGTAGTAGATGCAGAATCGTTTCGGTCTATTTGTCACGGATGTGATGTCTATATACATGATCATTGCCTGGATAACCTCATAAGTATGCTCAATTCTATCAATTGCTCAACAGTAATTTGTTCACCCACCGTAGAATACTTATACTCTTGAGAGAAGCCACTAGTGAAACCTATGGCCCCCGGGTCTATTCTCATCATATCAATCTCCATCACTTTATTTACTTGCTTTTGCTTTTACTTTTTACTTTGCATCTTTATACCAAAAATACCAAAAATATTATCTCTATCAGATCTCACCCTCGTAAGTGACCTTGAAGGGATTGACAGCCCCTAAGCGTTGGTTGCGAGTAGCTATCGTTTTGTGCAGGTACAAGGGATTTGCACGTGGTCTCCTACTGGATTGATACCTTGGTTCTCAAAAACTAAGGGAAATACTTATGCTACTGTGCTGCATCATCCTCTCCTCTTCGTGGAAATCCAACGCAAGCTCGAGAAGTAGCAAGAAGAATTTCTGGCGCCGTTGCCAGGGAGGCTTACGCAAAAGTCAACATACCAAGTACCCATCACAATCCCTATCTCTCGCATTACATTATTTGCCATTTGCCTCTCGTTTTCCTCTCCCCCACTTCACCTTTGCTGTTTTATTCGCCCTCTCTTTCCCAATCTCCTCCTCTTTTTCCCTTTGCCTTTAGTTTGCTCGTGTGTTAGTTTGCTTGTTCGTCCCGATGGCTCAAGATGCCACCAAATTGTGTGATTTCACCAATACCAATAATAATGATTTCCTTAGCACTCCGATTGCTCCTCTTGCCAATACCGAATCTTGTGAAATCAATACTGCTGTGTTGAATCTTGTTATGAAAGATCAATTCAACGGCCTTCCTAGCGAAGATGCCACTACTCATCTGAATGGCTTCGTTGATTTATGTGATATGCAAAAGAAAAAGGATGTCGATAATGATGTAGTTAAAATGAAGCTATTTCCTTTTTCTCTTAGAGATCGTGCTAAAGCGTGGTTTTCATATTTGCCTAAAAATAGTATTGATTCTTGGAACAAGTGCAAAGATGCTTTTATCTCTAACTATTTTCCTCCCGCTAAGATTATCTCTCTTAGGAACGATATTATGAATTTTAAGCAACTTGATCATGAACATGTTGCACAAGCTTGGGAGAGAATGAAATTAATGCTATGTAATTGTCCTACTCATGGTTTGAACTTATGGATGATTATTCAAAAAAATTATGCTGGATTGAATTTTGCTTCTAGAAATCTTTTAGATTCAGCCGCGGGAGGCACTTTTATGGAAATCACTTTAGGAGATGCTACTAAACTCCTAGATAATATTATGGTTAATTATTCTCAATGGCATACTGAAAGATCTACTAATAAAAAAGTGCATGCTATAGAAGAAATCAATGTTTTGAGTGGAAAGATGGATGAACTTATGAATTTATTTGCTAAGAGTGTTTCTTCTGATCCCAATAATATGCCTTTATCTACCTTGATTGAGAATAATAATGAATCTATGGATGTGAATTTTGTTGGTAGGAATAGTTTTGGAAACAACGCGTATAGAGGGAATTTTAATCCTAGGCCTTATCCTAGTAATCCTTCTAATAATTATGGAAATTCCTACAACAACTCTTATGGAAATTTTAATAAGATGCCCTCTGAATTTGAGAGTAGTGTTAGAGAGTTTATGAATTCACAAAAGAATTTTAATGCTTTGCTTAAAGAGAAATTACTTAAAGTTGATGATTTGGCTAGGAATGTTGATAGAATTTCTCTTGATGTTGATTCTTTAAAGCTTATATCTATTCCTCCTAAGCATGATATCAATGAGTCTCTCAAAGCTATGAGAATTTCCATTGATGAGTGCAAAGAAAGAACCGCTAGGGTGCATGCTTCCAAAGATGCCTTTATTAAAGTGTGTTCTTCTAATTCCTATGAAAATCAAGCTGAAGATCTAAAAGTTATTGATACGTCCCCTATTAAATCTTTGTTTTGCAATATGAATCTTGATGAAACTGAATATGATCTTCCTTTACCTAGAAGGCGTTCTAAGAATTCGGAGTTTTTAGATCTTAATGATGAAATTGATAAAAGTGGGATTGAAAGAAATAGAAATCTAGATGTTGCTAAAACCACTATATTGGATCTCAAGGAATTTAATTATGAAAATTGCTCTTTAATTGATTGTATTTCCTTGTTGCAATCCGTGCTAAATTCTCCTCATGCTTATAGTCAAAATAAGGCCTTTACCGAACACATTGTTGATGCCTTGATGCAATCTTATGAAGAAAAGCTTGAGTGAAAAATTTCTATCCCTAGGAAACTCCATGATGAGTGGGAACCTACTATTAAAATTAAAAATAAAAATTATGAGTTTCATGCTTTGTGTGATTTGGGTGCTAGTGTCTCTACTATTCCCAAAACTTTGTGTGATTTGCTAGATTTCCGTGATTTTGATGATTGCTCCCTAAACTTGCATCTTGCGGATTCCACTATTAAAAAGCCTATGGGAAGAATTAATGATGTTCTTATTGTTGCAAATAGGAATTATGTGCCCGTAGATTTTATCGTTCTTGATATAGATTGCAATCCTTCATGTCCTATTATTCTTGGTAGACCTTTCCTTAGAACGATTGGTGCAATTATTGATATGAAGGAAGGAAATATTAGATTCCAATTCCCTTTAAAGAAAGACATGGAACACTTTCCTAGAAAGAAAATAAAATTAACATATGAATCTATCATGAGAGCCACTTATGGATTGCCTACCAAAGATGGCAATACCTAGATCTATCCTTGCTTTTATGCCTAGCTAGGGGCGTTAAACGATAGCGCTTGTTGGGAGGCAACCCAATTTTATTTTGTGTTTTTTGTTTTTCGTTATGTTTAGGAATAAATAATCCATCTAGCCTCTGTTTAGATGTGGTTTTATCTTTTAATTAGTGTTTGTGCCAAGTTGGACCTATTGGATCTTCTTGGATGATAGTTGATTTGATTCTGCTGAAAAACAGAAACTTTGCGCTCACGAGAAAAAAAATCAATAAATCACAGGAACGTGATTTTGCATTGATTCTTTTTGCTGCTAATAAATAAACAAATTTTACAGGTCGTCTAATTTTGGTAGAAGTTTTTCGGTTCCAAAAGTTTGCGTTAGTTACAGATTACTACAGACTTTTCTGTTTTTGACAGATTCTGTTTTGCGTGTGTTGTTTGCTTATTTTGATGAATCTATGTTTAGTAAAATATTTTATGATCCATAGATAAGTTGGAATACAGTAGGTTTAACACCAATATAAATAAATAATGAGTTCATTACAGTACCTTAAAGTAGTCTTTTGTTTTCTTTCTCTAACGGAGCTCACGAGATTTCTATTGAGTTTTGTGTTGTGAAGTTTTCAAGTTTTGGGTGAATTCTTTTGATGGATTATGGAACAAAGAGTGGCAAGAGCCTAAGCTTGGGGATGCCCATGGAACCCCCAATAGAATCCAAGGACACCAAAAAGTCAAAGCTTGGGGATGCCCCGGAAGGCATCCCCTCTTTCGTCCACTTCCATCGGTAATTTACATGGAGCTATATTTTTATTCACCAACATGATATGTGTTTTGCTTGGAGCGTCTTGTATTATTTGAGTCTTTGCTTGTTAGTTTACCACAGTCATCCTTTCTGTACACACTTTTTAGAGAGCCATATATGAATTTAAATTTGATAGAATATTCTATGTGCTTCACTTATATCTTTTGAGCTTGATAGTTGCTCATAGTGCTTCACTTATATCTTTTTGAGCGTGATAATTTTTGCTCTAGTGCTTCACTTAGATCTTTTAGAGCATGGTGGTGGATTTGTTTTAAAGAAACTTGATCTCTCATGCTTCACTTAGATTATTTTGAGAGTAGTTAATAGCATGGTAATTTGCTTAATGTTAATATACTTGGTGTTCAAGATATGTGAGACTTTCTTTTGAGTGCGTTGAATACTAAGATAAGTTTGATGCTTGATAATTGTTTTGAGATATGGAGGTAATAATATAAAAGTCATGCTAGTTGAGTAGTTGTGAATTTGAGAAATACTTGTGTTGAAGTTGGTAAATCCTGTAGCATGCACGTATGGTTAAAGTTGTGTAACAAATTTGAAGCATGAAGTGTACCTGGCTTGTGCATCCTTATGAGTGGTGGTCGGGGACGAGCGATGGTCTTTTCCTACCAATCTACCCCCTAGGAGCATGCGCGTAGTACTTGATTTTTGATGACTTCTAAATTTTTGCAATAAGTATATGAGTTCTTTTGACTAATGTTGAGTCCATGGATTATATGCACTTTTACCTTTCCGCCATTGCTAGCCTCTTCGGTACCGTGTATTGCCCTTCCTCACATTGAGAGTTGGCGCAAACTTCGCCGGTGCATCCAAACTCTGTGATACGATACGCTCTATCACACATAAACCCCCCTATATCTTCCTCAAAACAACAACCATACCTACCTATTATGGCATTTCCATAGCCATTCCGAGATATATTGCCATGCAACTTTCCACCGTTCCGTTCATCATTATTATGACATACATTACTTTTGTCATATTGCCATTGCATGATCATGTAGTTGACATCGTATTGGTGGCAAAGCCACCATGCATTATTTTCCATACATGTCACTCTTAATTCATTGCACCATCCGAGTACACCGCCGGAGGCATTCATATAGAGTCATACCTTGTTCTAGTTTCGAGTTGTAATCCTCATGTTGTAATCAATAGAAGTGTGATGATCATCATTATTAGAGCATTGCCCAAAAAAAAGAGAAAGGCCAAAAAAAGGAAGGCCCAAAAAAAAGAAAAGGGCAATGCTACTATCTCTTTTTCCACACTTGTGCTTCAAAGTAGCACCATGTTCTTCATGTAGTGAGTCTCATATTTTGTGCTTCAAAGTAGCACCTTGTTCTTCATGTAGTGAGTCTCATATATTGTGCTTCAAAGTAGAACCATGTTTTTCATATAGTGAGTCTCATAAGTTGTCTTTTTCATACTAGTGGGAATTTTTCATTATAGAACTTGGCTTGTATATTCCTACGATGGGCTTCCTCAAATGCCCTAGGTCTTCATGAGCAAGCAAGTTGGATGCACACCCACTAGTTTTCTTTTGTTGAGCATTCATAGCTCTAGTGCATCCGTTGCATGGTAATCCCTACTCCTCAGGTTGACATCAATTGATGGGCATCTCCATAGCCCGTTGATTATCCTCATCAATGTGAGACTTTCTCCTTTTTTGTCTTCTCCACACAATCCCCATCATCATATTCTATTCCACCCATAGAGCAATATCCATGGCTCACGCTCATGTATTGCGTGAAGGTTGAAAAAGTTTGAGATTATTTAAGTATGAAACAATTGCTTGGCTTGTCATCGGGGGTATAGAAGTTGGGAACATCTTTGTGTGACAAAAATGAAGCATAGCCTAACTATATGATTTTGTAGGGATGAACTTTCTTTGGCCATGATATTTTGAGATGACATAATTATTTTGATTAGTGTGCTTGAAGTATTATTATTTTTATGTCAATATGAACTTTTGTCTTGAATCTTCCGGATCTGAATATTCATATCACAATTAAGAAGATTTACATTGAAATTATGCCAAAGTATCACTCCGCATGAAAAATTCTCTTTTTATCATTTACCTACTCGAGGACGAGCAGGAATTAAGCTTGGGGATGCCTGATACGTCTCCAACGTATCAATAATTTTTTATTGCTCCATGCTACTTTATCTATTGTTTTGGACTATAATGGGCTTTACTTTCCACTTTTATATTCTTTTTGGGACTAACCTATTAACCGGAGGCCCAGCCCAGAATTGCTATTTTTTTTGCCTATTTCAGTGTTTCGAAGAAACGGAATATCAAACGGAGTCCAAACGGAATGAAACCTTCGGAAACGTGATCTTCTCACCGAACGTGATCTAGGAGACTTGGACCCAACTCCAAGAAGTGCCAGAGGCGGTCACAAGGGTGGGGGGGCGCGCCCTCCCCCCCTGGGCGCGCCCCCTGCCTCGTGGGCCCCCTATATATACCTACGTACCCCCAACAGATCGGGGACGGAGCCAAAAACCTAATTCCACCGCAGCAACTTTCTGTATACACGAGATCCCATCTTGGGGCCTGTTCCGGAGCTCCGCCGGAAGGGGCATCTACCATGGAGGGCTTCTACATCATCACCATAGCCCCTCCGATGAAGTGTGAGTAGTTTACTTCAGACCTTCGGGTCCATAGTTATTAGCTAGATGGCTTCTTCTCTCTTTTTGGATCTCAATACAATGTTCTCCCCCTCTCTTGTGGAGATCTATTCGATGTAATCTTCTTTTTGCGGTTTTTTTGTTGAGACCGATGAATTGTGTGTTTATGATCCAGCTTATCTATGGAAAATATTTGATTCTTCTCTGAATTCTTTTATGTATGATTGAGTTATCTTTGCAAGTCTGTTCGAATTATCCGTTTGGTTTGGCCAACTAGATTGGTGTATCTTGCAATGGGAGAAGTGCTTACCTTTGGGTTCAATCTTGCGGTGACCTTACCCAGTGACAGAAAGGGTTGCAAGGCATGTATTGTATTGTTGCCATCGAGGATAACAAGGTGGGGTATTTATCATATTGCATGAATTTATTCCTCTACATCATGTCATCTTGCTTAAGGCGTTACTCTGTTTTTAACTTAATACTCTAGATGCATGCTGGATAGCGGTCGATGAGTGGAGTAATAGTAGTAGATGCAGAATCATTTCGATCTACTTGTCTTGGACGTGATGCCTATATACATGATCATACCTAGATAATCTCATAATTTTTCGCTTTTCTATCAATTTCTCAACAGTAATTTGTTCACCCACCGTAGAATACTTATGCTCTTGAGAGAAGCCACTAGTGAAACCTATGGCCCCCGGGTCTATTCTCATCATATCAATCTCCACTACTTTATTTACTTGCTTTGTTTTTACTTTGCCTTTTACTTTTTACTTTGCATCTCTATATCAAAAATACCAAAAATATTATTTATCTTCTCTATCAGATCTCACCCTTGTAAGTAACCGTGAAGGGATTTACAACCCCTAATCTCGTTGGTTGCGAGTAGCTATCGTTTTGTGTAGGTATGAGGGACTTGTGCATGATCTCCTACTGGATTGATACCTTGGTTCTCAAAAACTGAGGGAAATACTTACGCTACTTTGCTGCATCATCCTCTCCTCTTTGGGGAAATCCAACGTAGTGCTCAAGAGGTAGCAATATCACGGCTGAGAGGCCCTTTTTGTTGTGGATGAAGTTCGGAGATCCGAAGTACGCCCCTCTAGATCAGTTATGGAGTGCTGCAGACGCGAATGCGGAATTGGCAAACAGTGCTGCTGATGCGACTGAGTTTTACAAAGATCGGAAAGATCATGAGGTAGAAAGGTTGTTCTGGTCACCGTTTAGTGCCCCGATGCGTCTGCTGCCGTTGAATGAAAAGATGGCCGCATGGGACGAGCTCCATAGGTTGTCCGGGCTTGCTATGAGGTCCGTCGTGGATCATCTTTGGCCGAAGGGACCAAGGCCGGACAATTATTTTGGTTTGGTGCAACAATTCCCTGGTGTTGTGTCGCATATCGACGCTGTGAAGAGGTCAGCGTGCACAGAGGGTGCGCGGATGGCTCTTGCCCGTGTTAAAACATATTGGGCAGGGATGGAGGCCACCGCTGTTGCGACCCGGGGTCCGACGGGAGGCCTGTACCCGGCCGAGCACTATTTTGAAGAACTCCTGGAGGGCGCCCGTTTAATAGAGGCTCAGTGCTTGAAGAGTGCCATGTTCGAGTGACATGTATTGTAAAAACAATGATATTTTGATTATAAAGGTTGTGTTTATACTTTTGCCCGAAAGTATTGTTATGCCTCCTGTGCGGCCGTTTATGTATGTGTATAACCTAAAAGTTTGCAGTCGTCGGCTTCAGCCCCGACACATATAATGCGGGGGTGTTTGCAAAAGCGCGTAATCACACTTGATCCAACGTCTTGCTCCATTAAGGAGGTGATAGCGCGGTGAACCAGGCAATCAGACTATGTAGCTTTAACACTTTCACTTAGCCATAGGAGTTTGACGGTGGGGCTACTATGTAGCCCCTGGTACTTCCGCGTTCATCCGAATATGGTGCGCGTTCGTACATGACCGGGAAACCGATCCTTCGTTAATGCGGAGGAATCATGAAGATTCCGCTGAGTCATCGAGTGGTTGACCAGTCTCGTGCTATATCACGATAGTCAGTTTTCGGCTTTCTCTACTGAGGCGCTCATCTAGATGAACCAGGCCACAATCACAGTAGTTCTCCCGGTGCCACCTTAGCCGATAGAGTGGAACGTAAGGTAGCAAAACACGGGAGCCGGGCAAACCCAACATTTGACCAAAGACATGATTTAGAGCTGATGCATATAAGGCCAAACTCGCGACGCCGAACACTCGCTCCCTAAGGTATTCAGACTTTACAACATATACTGGGCTGAGTAACGCCCTCGATAATGAGCCCTGAGTTTCCAGGTACATGCATTAGCCTGGCATGACAAAATGCCAATAACGCTAGTATCCCTCCCAATTGTGTTAAGTGTCCGGAGGGGAAGAAGCAACAAGAGACACTAAAAAAGGTTTACGCAGGGTCTTAATCTAAAAAGAAACCTTTGAACGGGGCCCTGCTGCACGTCTGCACCTTTATCTCCGTTGTGCCGTATCCTGGAAGGCTGTAGCATGATGATCATCTGAAAAAAGGAAAAACCCAGGTGAAACACTTCGTGTGAGGAATTGGTTATTCTGAACAGATCATGAAGATGCAATCTGTTATTGTATTAATAGATTCAAGACGAACTATGGGCTTTTTTACATGCGTGCAGCCCCTAGCGCCACCTATGGGGAGTATATCCATCGTCCCAAGCTTAGGTTTATCTGGGCTGTTACAACAGGTTTATCGGAATGGAGCGATGTCGAAGATTAATTCTTCACTTCTGAAGTTGTCGGGAGAACCGAGTACAACCTCTAGTACTAGAGAGCCCGTGCATCGGGCCCTGACGCCTGGTATTACTCCTTTAAAGGTAGTATAGCTTTGGCTGATTCTTGACAGGTCTGTCCCCATTTTGCAGACAGTGTCCTGGTATATCAGATTAAGACTACTGCCACCGTCCATAAGGACTCGGGTGAGATGGTATCCATCAATTATTGGGTCGAGCACCAAGGCAGCCGACCCTCCGTGCCGGATACTAGTCGGATGATCCCTGCGATCGAAAGTGATCGGGCAGGCCGACCAAGGATTGAACTTGGGGGCGATGGGCTCTACAGCATTTACATCTCGGAGTGCGCGTTTGCGCCTTCTCTTTGGTATGTGAGTTGCATAAATCATATTTACTGTTTTGACTTCTGGTGGGAATTTTTTTGTCCCCCAGTGTTTGCCTGGTGAGGCTCATCCTCGTCTTCACTTGGCGTCTCCCTCCCTTTGTGTTCGGCGTTTAGCTTGCCGGCCTGCTTGAAAACCCAGCATTCTCTGTGGGTGTGATTTGCAGGTTTTTCAGGGGTGTCATGAATCTGACATAATCTGTCTAGAATCTTATTTAGGATGGACGGTCCATCTTTGTTGCCTTTAAATGGATTTTTTCATTGACCAGGTCGAGAGCCCCTGAATCTGGCATTGACCGCCGTGTTATCTGGGTTGTCTTCATTGTTGTGACGCTTGTTTTTATTGCGTCGCGGCTTCACGTTGCCATCCTTGACTTTGGGATGTGCCTGGGTCGCTCGTGCCACTACGGGATAACCAACTGTCCTCGCCCGCGCAAAAGCGGGTCATAAGGCTTGTTAGGGCTGCCATTGTCCTCTGCTTTTCCTAGACGAGGTGTCTGGCAAGCCATTCGTCCCGGACACTGTGCTTGAAAGCCGCTAAAGCTTTGGCCTCCGGGCAGTCGATGATTTGATTCTTCTTAGTGAGAAATCTGTTCCAAAGCTTTCGGGGTGACTCTCCAGGTTGTTGGATTATGTGACTTAAATCGTCTGCATCCGGAGGTCGAACATAGGTCCCTTGAAAATTGGCCCTGAAAGCAGCCTCAAGCTCTTCCCAACTTCCAATTGAGTTTTCGGGGAGTCTTTTCAACCAGTGTCGGGCTGGTCCTTTCAACTTGAGGGGCATGTATTTTATGGCATGGATATCATCTCCGCGAGCCATGTGGATGTGAAGGATAAAGTCCTCAATCCAGACCCCAGGGTATGTCATTCCGTCGTATGCCTCTATATTCACGGGTTTAAATCCTTCTGGAAATTCATGATCCAGCACCTCATCGGTGAAGCACAGGGGGTGTGCGACACCCCTATATTTGGATATTTCATGGCATGCTGTCGACGGTTGTTGTGTTCGATGTTGATTCCGAGCTAATATTCGATCAGTATGATAGTTTTGGTGGCTGTGATCCTATGCCGGAGCATGCTTCCCAGATCCATAGATGGACCTGGCCATACCGGATTTTTTGTCCAGGAGCTCACATAAATCATGTGCTGACTTGTGTGAGGCATCATTAGCCGTCCTGTCGCGTCCACGGGGTGGTCGGTCTGGCTGATTGGCCGTTTTATTTTTCGGCTCGATGGGCTCTATAGCCTCGTCGTCAAATTCGGGCAGCAGCTTGCGCTTTGGATAGCTCTTTGTGTGGCGATCACCACCGTATTTTTCTTTAGTGTTGAGCACTTTGTTCCATCTACGGTTGAGCGTAACCTGCGCGGCCTTAAGCCTTTGCTTCTGCTTCTTCAAGCTCTTCACGGTGGCAAGAAGCCTTCCTTGGAGGTTCTCTTGTTCCAAATGTTTTTCCGGGATGATGAGTGCATCGTCGTCCGGACTGTTCTCCTCTACGAAGACAGGTTGAGGAATCTTACCCTCGGGATCACCGTCATCGGACATTTGCTCCGGACTATGTTCACCGTCCCCTGGCTCATCCTGCTCCATCGCTGGGTCCATGGGGTCGTTGTTTCTTTTGGAGTCAACCGGAGTGTTATTCTTTCTTGCGCTGTTATCGTTGTTTTTACTGTGGTGGGATTTAGAGCGGCGCCTACGTCGTCGCTTCAGTGGCTTATCAAGGGGATTGTCCTTCGTTGCATCCTCGCCGTTATTTTCCTTGGGTGTATCCACCATGTATATATCATATGATGAGGTGGCTATCCTACGCCGCGTGGGCGGTGGATCCTGTTCGTCTCCAACATCGTCATTGATATGTCTCCAACGTATCTACTTATCCAAACACTTTTGCCCTTGTTTTGGACTCTAACTTGTATGTTTTGAATGAAACTAACTCGGACTGACGCTGTTTTCAGCAGAACTGCCATGATGTTGTTTTATGTGTAGAAAACAAAAGTTCTCGGAATGACCTGAAAATCCACGGAGGCAAGTTTTGGAAAATATAAAAAATACTGGCGAAAGAATCAAGACTAGGGGGCCCACACCCTGTCCACGAGGGTGGGGGCATGCCCACCCCCCTGGGCGCGCCCCCTATCTCGTGGGCCCCCTGAGGCTCCGCCGACCTCAACTCCAACTACATATATTCCGTCTTGCAGAGAAAAAAATCATAGAGGAAGTTTCATCACGTTTTACGATACGGAGCCGACGCCAATCTCTCTCGGGAGGGCTGATATGGAGTCCGTTTGGGGCTCCAGAGAGGGGGATTCGTCGCCATCGTCATCATCAACCATCCTCCATCACCAATTTCATGATGCTCACTGCCGTTCGTGAGTAATTCCATTGTAGGCTTGCTGGACGGTGATGGGTTGGATGATATTTTTCATGTAATCAAGTTAGTTTTGTTAGGATTTGATCCCTAGTGTCCACTATGTTCTGAGATTGATGTTGCTACGACTTTGCTATGCTTAATGCTTGTCACTAGGGCCTGAGTGCCATGATTTCAGATTTGAACCTATTATGTTTTCATGAATATATGTGTGTTCTTGATCCTATCTTGCAAGTCTATAGTCACCTATTATGTGTTATGATCCGACAACCCTGAAGTGACAATAATCGGGATACTTCTTGGTGATGACCGTAGTTTGAGGAGTTCATGTATTCACTATGTGCTAATGCTTTGTTCCGGTTCTCTATTAAAAGGAGGCCTTAATATCACTTAGTTTCCGTAAGGACCCCGCTACCACGGGAGGGTAGGACAAAAGATGTCATGCAAGTTCTTTTCCATAAGCATGTATGACTATATACGGAATACATGCCTACATTACATTGATGAATTGGAGCTAATTCTGTGTCACCCTATGTTATAGCTATTACATGAGATATCGCATCCGACATAATTATCCATCACTGATCCAATGCCTACGAGATTTTCACATATTGTGCTTCGCTTATTTACTTTTCCGTTGCTACTGTTACAACTACTACAAAACTACTATCTTTACTTTTGCCACTGTTACCATTACTATCATACTACTTTGCTAGTAAATACTTTGTTGCAGTTACTAAGTTATCTAGGTGTGGTTGAATTGAAAACTCAACTGCTAATACTCAATAATATTCTTTGGCTCCCCTTGTGTCGAATCAATAAATTCGGGTTGAATACTTTACCCTCGAAAGCTGTTGCGACCCCCTACACTTGTGGGTTATCAAGACTAATTTCTGGCGCCATTGCCAGGGAGCATAGCTCTATTCTTTGAGTCATTTGGGATTTATATGTGCTGATCACTATGAAGAACTTGAAAGACGAAAGAACTAAGATTTTTCCCTCAACTACGAGGGGAGGTAAGGAACTGCCATCTAGCTCTGCACTAGATCCTCCTTCTGTTATGAGTAAGTTTGCGACACCTAAACCTGCTACTGCTATGAATTCTGATATGTCACATGTTATTGATGATGCTACTTCTGCTATGCATGATACTTATGATGAAACTACTTCTGTGCGTGATACCACTTTCCGATTAGGTGAATTTCTTGATGAACAACTTGCTAGGGTTAGAGAGAATGAAATTATTGAATATGCTATTATTAATGATAGTGATGAAGAAAGTTCTCCCCCTGATTATGAATTACATGTTGTTCCTGAGGGTTATGTTAGGAATGAGGTAGCTGCTAAAGCTATCTTTGCTTGTAAAGATAGATATGATCTTAAGAAATTATTAGCTAAATGGAAGCAACAATCTCTTAATGCTAGAATGAAACCTGACCCTGCTTTTGCTACTTCACCTATCTGTGTTACTGATAAGAATTATGAATTCTCTGTTGATCCTGAGATTATTACTTTGGTTGAATCTGATCCTTTTTATGGCCTTGAATCTGAAACTGTTGTGGCACATCTTACCAAGTTGTATGATATAGCCACCCTGTTTACTAATGATGATAAATCTCGCTATTTCTATATCCTCAAGATATTTCCGTTCTCATTAAAGGGTGATGCTAAGACTTGGTTTAATTATCTTGCTCCTGGTTGTGTGCGTAGTCCCTAGAATATGATTTATTACTTCTCTACTAAATTTTTCCCTGCCCATAAGAAACAAGTTGTCTTGCGGGAAATATATAATTTTGTGCAAATCGAAGAAGAGAGTCTCCCACAAGCTCGGGGGAGGCTTCTACGATTACCTAATGC
Organism: Triticum dicoccoides; assembly: GCF_002162155.2. Taxonomy (NCBI): domain Eukaryota; kingdom Viridiplantae; phylum Streptophyta; class Magnoliopsida; order Poales; family Poaceae; genus Triticum; species Triticum dicoccoides. The sequence goes on from NC_041389.1 coordinate 494,647,023, forward strand.
TTTGTCTGATCATCCTCTTAAGAAAAGTGAAATACTTGATATATTTTATAATGGACCAACCGATGCTTCCAAGGACTACTTGGATAGTTGTGCTGGTTGTGTTTTCAGGGAAAGAACAGTCGACGAAGCTGAATTACTATTGAATAATATGTTGACTAATGAAAATAATTGGACTCTTCGTGAGCCAATTCGTGAGGCAATTCCTGAACCAATTGAGCCGGCTCCTGAGCCTATTCCTAAACCCACTCCGAAGAAGAGAGGTGTTTTATTTCTCAGTCCTGAAGATATGCATGAGGCAAAGAAATCAATGAAATAAAAAGGTATAAAAACCGATATCACGCTGGTGAATAAACGGCTTGAGGAGTCCCAGGGTATGTGCTTGGTTTTTATTATAATGTGTAGGAAAATGCCAAAGAGGCATAATATTAATGCAATGTGTTGGCACTGCAGATGGTGCTGCTGCCGTGGAGGCCCTGAGGGCGGAACTTGCTCAAGCCTAGGAACAAGCTTGGGCTAGCAATGCGGATATCCTAAAGGCGGCCGAAGAATTGAGAGCCGAACAGGCTGCTCATCGCCGAAGCGAGGAAAAGATGGCCGAACTGGCTGGGGAGTTAAAAAATACCGCCGCCTGGTGCGCACTCCTTGAAAAGGAGAATAAGGCTAGTTCGGCCGAGCTGGAAAAGGCACGCAATGCCGCCAAGGAGATGTGGACCGAGATCCGGAGTATGCGGGAGGAGCTCCAACAGGCTGACAAAATCGTGGTTGGGGGCTCGTACTTACTGCGGACGAAGTTCCTGGATCCGAAGTATGCTCCCCTTACGGGTCGCATGAGTCTTGCAGACGCATATGCGGATTTGGCGAATAGCACAGCTGACGCTGTCAAGTTCTTCGCGGGTCATGGCGATGAAGAAGTGGAGAAGCTTTTCTGGTCGCAGTTCAATGCTCCCGCTCGCCCGTTGACACTGAATGAGAAGGTGGCTGCTATGGTGGAGCTCCATAGGCTGTCCGTACTTGCAATGCGGTCTGTAATAGACCATCTTTGGCCAAAGGGGCCTAAGCCGGACAACTACTTTGGTTTGGTGTAGCAATTCCTTCGGGCCGTATCCCGGGTTGATGCCATGAGGAGGTCGGCGTGCATAGAGGGTGCGCAGATGGTTCTAGCCCGCGTTAAAGCCTATTGGACGGATATGGAGGCCACTGTAATAGCTAGCCAGGATCCGGTGGGAGGCCAACATCTGGCCGAGCACTACTTGGCACAAGTCACAGAAGGTGCTCGCCTGATAGAGGCGCAGTGTTCGAAGAGTTTTTGTTCGAGTGAGAAGTCGAATCATTGTAGAAAACAATGTTTAGTTTAATTATGAGGCTATGTTTATACTTTTGCCTGGAAGTATGATTGTGCTCCCTTTGCGGCTATTCTTATATGTATAAGTAGTCTGACAGATAGCAGTCGTTGGCTTCAGCCCCCTCGCGGACAATGCGGGGGTGTTGGCGAAAAAATATGCATAATCACACTTGATCCAACATCTTGATCCGTTAAGGAGGTGATCGCACGCCGAACTAGGCAACCAGACTGTATAGCTGTAACACTTTCGCTTAGCCATGGGAGTCTAATGGTGGGGCTACTATGTAGCCCCTGGTACCTCCACGTGCATCCGAATACGGGCGCATGTGTACATGTCCGGGAAACGGCCCTTCGTTAAGGCGGAGGAATCTTTAGGGATTCTGGTGAGTCTTCGCGTGGTTGAACAGTCTCTCGCTGTATCATGACGGTCAGTTTTCGGCTTTCTCTACTGAGGCGCTCATCCGGAATAACCAGGGCACAATCGCAGTAGTCCTCCTTTGGCCTGCCTTAGCCGGATGATAGCGGAACGTAAGGCGGCAAACCCAGGAGCCGGGCAAACCCAACATTTTGACCAAAGACATGATTCGGAGCTGATGCATATACGGCCAAACTCGTGACGCCGAACATTACCGAGGGTATTCGGTCTTTTGTAAAAGAAGATAGGCTGACAAGAGCCTATTTTAAGCCCTTTATTTCTAGGTACGTGCATTTTAGTCTACCGTGGCCAAATGCCAAAAACTGCAGTATCCTCTGTGGGTATAGAACCCATGGGCTGGTTAAACAACATGAGGCAGTAGAAAAGGTTTACACAGGGGCTTAACCTAAAAAGAAACCTGTTGCACGGGGCCCTGCTGCACGTCTGCGCCTTTGTCTCCGTTGTGCCGTATCCTGGAAGGGTATCGCGCGAATGTTGTCTGTAAAAAAAAACTCACAGGAGGGTGCAACGTAAGTATGCGATTAATAATAAGAGTGTAAGCTGTTGGCCTGCCAATAAGATTGAGCCAAGCATGGGGCTGTACTAAATATAGACAGCCCCTGGTTTCCCTTATGGGATTACATATACAGTGCCATGTTTGAATTTATCCGGGCTACCGGACTCGTCTAACCGTGTCTGTGGTCATAATGACCAATCGTGTTTTCTAAAACTGGAGGCCGCTTATAGTCCGGCCGGCAGGGCCATCGCGCATTCCTCTGCGCGTGAAGGGCGCTTTATGATTCTGCTAACGGTGATGACGCCATGGGGACCGGGCATCTTGAGTGTAAAGTGGCCATAGTGCGGCAATGCGTTGAAGCGGGCGAAGGCCGTTCTTCCTAGCAATGCGTGATAGCTGCTTTGGAAGGGTGAGACAGTGAAGAGCAGCTCTTCGCTTCTGGAGTTGCCTGGGGAGCCGAATGTTACTTCCAGCACGACGGAGCCCCTGGCGCAGGCTGCAACGCCTGGTATCACCCCTTCAAAGGTGGTGTTGCTTTGTTTAATTCTGGATGGGTCTATCCCCATTTTACGGACAGTGTCCTCATATATTAAATTGAGACCACTGCCGCCGTCCATGAGGACACGGGTGAGACAGTATCCGTCGATTATTGGGTCAAGCACCAAGGCCTGTGATCCTCCGCGCCGAATACTAGTTCGGCCGTCCATGTGCGAAAGTGATCGGACGAGACATCCAGTAGTGAGACGTGGGTACGACGGGCTCTACATCATGCGCTTCTATGGGCGCGCGTTTATGCCCTCTCATGGATGTGCGAGTCGCGTGGATCATGTTTACTGTTTTAACATCTGGCGGGAACTTTTCTGTACCCAGTGTTCGGCTGGTGAGGTTCATCCTCATCTTAGTGTGCCCCTCCCCTTGTGTTCGGCATTTAATTTGCCGGCCTGCTTGAAGACCTAGCACTCTCTATGGGTGTGGTCCGCAGGTTTCTCCGGGGTGCCATGAATTTGGCATAGTCTATCCAGGACTCTGTTCAGACCGGACGGTCCATCTTTACTGCCTTTGAATGGCTTCCTTTGCTGATCAGGTTGAGAGCCCTGAATCCGGCGTTGATCGTCGTGTTGTCCGGGATCTCTTCCTTGTTTTGGAGTTTGTTTTTATTACGCCGTGGCTTCCCGTTGCCATCCCTTAGTTCGGATGTGCTGGGGTCGCTGGTGCCTTTACGGGCCAACCAGCTATCCTCACCCGCGCAAAAGTGGGTCATAAGGCTTGTTAAGGCTGCCATTGTCCTTGGCTTTTCTTGGCCGAGGTGTCGGGCGAGCCATTCGTCACGGATGCTGTGTTTGAAAGCCGCTAAGGATTCAGCGTCCGGACAGTCGACAATTTGATTCTTCTTATTGAGGAATCTGTTCCGAAGCTTGCGGGCAGACTCTCCGGGCTGTTGGATTATGTGACTTAGATCGTCTGCATCCGGAGGCCGGACATAAGTCCCTTGAAAATTGGCCCTGAAATTGTTTTTGAGTTCCTCCGAACTCCCAATTGTGTTTTCGGGGAGGCTTTTCAACCAGTGTCGACCTGGTCCCTTCAATTTGAGGGGAAGGTATTTGATGGCGTGGAGGTCATCCCCACGAGCCATGTAAATATGCAGGATAAAATCCTCGATCCAGACCCCTGGGTCTGTCGTGCCGTCGTGTGGTTCTATGTTCACAGGTTTAAAGCCTTGTGGGAATTCATGGTCCAGTACTTCTTCGGTGAAGCATAGGTGGTGAGCAGCCCCTCTGTATCTGGACGCATTGTGGCATGTAGTCGGTTGTTATTGTGTCCGGGGTTGATTCCGAACTGGTATCTAGATTTTATGATCGTTTGGGTGACCATAGTCCTGCGCTGGGGTGTGTCTTCTAGATCCATATATGGACCTAGTTGCACCGCTCTTTTTATCCGGATGCTCGCGTGGATCATGCGCAGTGTCCGCGGCCGCTCTGTTATGGTCATGAGGCGGTACGTCTGGTTTCTTGGTCGAATTTTCTTTGGTGGAACGGCCGCGTCGTCGAATTCTAGCAGTAGCTTGTGCTTCGGATAGCTTTTCATATGGCGGTCATCGCCATATCTTTCTTCAGTGTCTAGCAACTTATTCCATCTGCGACTTAGCTTTTCCTGTGCGTCCTTGAGCCGTTGCTTCTGCTTTTCTAGACTTCTTGCGGTGGCCATAAGCTTTCTGTGGAGGTTGTCTTGTTCCACTTGTTCGTCCGGGATGATGAATGCATATCGTCCGAACTGTCTTCCTATTCTGGGGCGGCATCCGGAGCTCGTCCCTCCGGATCATTGCGATCATTTATTTGCTCCGAACATGATTTGGCGTGATCTGGCTCGTCCTGCTCCACCGCTGGGTCCATGTGGTCATTATTTCTTTTGGAGTTTACGGGTATATCAACCTTTCTTGCGCTCTTGTCGCTATTTTTGCCATTGCTGGATTTTGAGCAGCGTCTGCGCCGCCTCTTTGACTTTGGCCCGGGTGTTTTATCATCCGAACTGCCGTCCTTATTGGGCGTATCTACCATGTATATATCGTATGACAAGGTACTAGTCCCGCGCTCCAGGGATTCTGGAGCCTCTCCTGCATCGTCGTCCATACCGTCGATGTCTTCGGAGTCAAGCACGTCGGTTAATTCTTCGATCGTGGCAGTGAAGTGGGTGGTGGGTGGGCGCCGAGTTCCTTCGTCGCCTGCTTCCCACTTGGGCCGGACATAGTTCGGCCCAGAGCCTCCTGACAAAGAGAGAGACTTCAATGAGTTTAGTATGTCGCCAAAGGGCGAGTGCTGAAAGATGTCCGCAGTGGTAAACTCCATTACTGGAGCCCAGCCTGGCACGGCTGGCTCGAGAGTGAGCGGACCAGGACAAACAACTGGATATGAGTTCGGGGGCCCATGGTTACAGGCCTCCACAGAGGTGAGACCCATGTTTGGCTCCACCGCCGATAAGTTTGCGGCCTGCGGGGCAGGGTCCGACCCTCCGTTCGTAGGCAATGCAACCTGCCCTAGATTTAGATCCGGGGCTGCCTCGGGGAGAATGTCCCGGGCACTGTCCGACAGCAGGTCTAGGCCGTGCTCGTCATGGCTATCCGGCGCTCCTGGCGTAGGCTCGAATCCATCGAAGATCAAATCTCCACGGACATCTACCGTGTAGTTCAAGTTTCTGAACCGGATCTGGCGGCCACGGGCGAAGCTGTTGATCTGCTCCAACTGGCCAAGCGAATTGGCCCACAGTGCGAAGCCGCCAAACACAAAGATCTGTCCGGGGAGAAGAGTCTCACCCTGGACCGTGTCGTTGACGATTGAAGACGCCATCAAACCTTGAAGCGACGACACAGAGGAACTCTCAATGAAAGCACCAATGTCGGTGTCAAAACCGGCGGATCTTGGGTAGGGGGTCCCGATCTATGCGTCTTAGGCTGATGGTAACAGGAAGCAAGGGACACAATGTTTACCCAGGTTCGGGCCCTCTCGATGGAGGTAAAACCCTACTTCCTGCTTGATTAATATTGAAGATATGTGGAATACAAGAGTAGATCTACCACGAGATCGTAGAGGCTAAACCCTAAGAGCTAGCCTATGATGGTATGATTGTAATTGTGATCGGCCTCCTAAGGACCACGCTCTCCAGTTTATATAGACCCCGGAGAGCTAGGGTTTACATGGAGTCGGTTTACAAGGAAGGAAACATAATATCCGGATCACCAAGCTTGTCTTCCACGCAAAGGAGTGTCCCATCCGGACACGAGCCGAAGTCTTGAGTCTTGTATCTTGACACTTCTATAGTCCGGACGATGTATATAGTCCGGCTGTCCGGATACCCCCTTAGCCAGGACTCCCTCACCCACCCCCTGGGCGCGCCCCTTTGTCTCGTGGGCCCCTAGTGGCCCCTCTTCACTTATGCCAGCACCCAAACACTCCTTCTTCTTCCAAAAAAATCCCCATCCAGCTCAAGCACGAGTTCTAGCTCATTTTGCTACCATTTTCGATCTCCTTGCTCAAAGCTCCATTCACAAAACTGCTTTGGGAGATTGTTGCTTGGTGTGTGAATCCTCCATTGGTCCAATTAGTTTTTGTTCTAGTGCTTTATTCATTGCAAATTTTTGCTGCATAGGTGAACCTGTTTTTGAGCTTGCATGTTAAATTTATGAGGTCCCAAGTAGTTCTAATGCATGATATAGGCTCTAGGCACTTGTAGGAGTAGTTGCTATCAATCTTATTTGGTTTTATTCACTTTTATTTTGAAGTTACTAAAATTTCAGAAATTTTTCAAAAAAAGAATTATGTCTAGGAGAATGTACCAAGGTGGTTCCTCAGTAAAGAAAGGACCCAGGATTGCTATACATGAGCAAGACGTTGAACTACAGAGGGACGCAGAAGTACGAGCTTGTGAGTGGCCATCCGATGATTTTATGGTCGAAGCAGGCTTTAAGGAGGAATTTGACGCATATGTGCGTAATGCCGACCTAGAAGAGTTCTTACAAGATAAGTGTCCTCAGTACTATCAATTGACTGATTCATTTGTGCGAAGGTTTGAATATAAATGTACACGTAATTCTCTGAGTGTCCTATTTGATATCTATGATACATCTTATACCATGGACTTAGAGGATTTTACAACTGCTTGCAAACTTCCACAGTGGGGCAATACTAATGATCCCCACAAATCCGACTTTAGAGATTTCCTTGCTAGTATCGCTGTGGGAGAATCTAGGGATATTACACAAGCTACCATAGGGAGCATTCATTTTCCTGCTATACATTATTTTGCTCTTTTCACTGGTAGATGCACTAATGGTAAAGATCAAGCATGTCATATGTGTGTCCCTTATCTTTGTGTCCTCAAGAGTGCTGTGTTAGGTTGTAAAGATTATAACTTGGGGGCAATAGTTGCACGTAGGTTGCATAAGAATGGTAGAGCTAGAGATTTATTTGGAGGAATTTATGCGATCCGTGTGGCTAATTGGCTTGGTATAGCCCCACGAGAGGGGCATATGATGTTGCCTCTTGCTTATTTAGATTATGACGCTATGGTCCAACATCATTTTCTTAAGAGGAATGAACAATTGCTCCAGACATAGCGCTGTCCATGTTACTCTTCCCGCTCCTTCCCTTTTTGATTACCTGGCAAAAGGAAGATATGTTGTTACCAGGGAGGAAGGAGCTGAACACGAGGGGAGAGGGAAGGCGGCTCGCCAACATGCCGCAACTCAGGAGGCATTTACTGCTGCATCTCAGTACGACCCTAGTTACAACTACGGATATCAGCAAGGCTATCCTTGGCATTAGACCAACTTAGGCCAAAAGCCTAAGCTTGCGGGAGTATGTATTTCTCACCGACTTTACATTCATGTTCACACACTATTCTAGTCATCGGTGCTCATACTCTTTCATTGTATTATCCATGCTAGTTTTCTTTTCTTTTTCTAATTTTCTTCTTGTGTATTTGTTAAAACTTAAGAAATACCAAAAAATTAGTTAGTTTAATTTCCATGCTTGTAGTAGAGTTAAAATGAAAACCCAAAAACATTTCTCGCTCTTCTTTTTACTTGTTGGGAGCTTTCCCGTGTAAATAGTTTTTTTATTTTCTTTTCTTTGGGGGTCGAGAGTAGAAGACCATATTGAAAATGTTTAGTGGCTCTCATACGCATGATTGTTTATTTAATTTAGAGCCCATATTACTTTGTCTTCTCTCTTGATTTGAATGCTTGCAGATTCCACCTTAGTCCAATGCACGTGCACTATTATTATTATACACATCATTTTGTCGTGCAAGTGAAAGGCAATAATGACGATATATGATGGACTGGTTGAGATGAGAAAAGCTGGTATGAACTCGACCTCTCTTGTTTTTGTAAATATGATGAGTTCATCATTCCTGATTCAGCTTATTATGAAGTAAACATATTTGCAATGACATTTAGGGATTATAGTGGCTTGTGCCATGCTTGATTAGCTATGAGTTATAATGGTTTACCTTGCGTGCCAACATGCTATTAGAATGATTCTGATGTTGTATGATGGGATGGTATCCTCCTTTGAATAAATTGAGTGACTTGACTTGGCACATGTTGACGCATGTAGTTGAAACAAATCAACATAGCCTTCACGATATTTATGTTCATGGTGGATTATATCCTACTCATGTTTGTATTCGGTGTTAATTAATTTTAATGCATGTTCATGACTGTTGTCGCTCTCTCAGTTGGTCGCTTCCTAGTCTTTTGCTAGCCTTCACCTGTACTAAGCGGGAATACTGCTTGTGCATCCAACTCCTTAAACCCCAAAGTTGTTTCATATGAGTCCACCATACCTTCCTATATGTGGTATTTACATGCCGTTCCAAGTAAATTTGTATGTGCCAAACTCCAAACCTTCAAATGAAATTATGTTTTGTATGCTCTAACAGCTCATGTTCGAACTAGGGCTGCCTATATCTTCCATGCTAGGTGGGTTATTCTCAAGAGGAGTGGACTCCGCTCCTCATTCACGAGAAAGGGCCGTTAACCGGGATGCCCAGTCCCATGATCCAAATGGATCAAAGCAAATCAAAATAATTAAACAAAACTCCCCCCAGGGCTGTTGTTAGTTGGAGGCACTCGTTGTTTCGAGCAAGCCATGGATTGATGCTTGTTGGTGGTGGGGGAGTATAAACTCTTACCATTCTATTTGGGAACTCCCTATAATGCATGTAGTATCGAAGATACAACCATATCATAGTTGTTGTGTTGACAGTGAAAGTATGCCGCTCAAAATGTTATTCAATCTCTATTTTAAAATCGAGCTCTGGCACCTCTACAAATCCCCGCTTCCCTCTGCGAAGGGCCTATCTATTTAATTTTATGTTGAGTCATCACCTTCTTATTAAAAGCACCCGCTGGAGAGCACACTGTCATTTGCATTCATTACTACTACCTTATATTGGGTATGACTTAACTGGATCTCTTTTACCATGAATTATGATTTTTAGTCAGTTCTCGATCTTTAAAGGTGCTCTGCATTTTTGTTTTGCAGTCTCAGAAAGGGGTAGCGAGATACGATTTTGTTATATCATGTTAGGATTGTTTTGAGAAAGTGTTGTCATCCGAGTTTTATTATTATGGCTCGTTAGCTGATTATGCCATTGATATGAGTGATTGTGAGACCTAAATGTTATTGTGAGTATGGTTAGTTCATAATACTTGTTGAAACTTGAATGTTGGTTTGCATGTTTACAACAACAAGAGCAAACAACGTTTGTAAAAGTTTTTCTTTATTGCTTTCAGTTTATCAACCGAATTGCTTGAGGACAAGCAAAGGTTTAAGCTTGGGGGAGTTGATACGTCTCCAACGTATCTACTTTTCCAAACACTTTCGCCCTTGTTTTGGACTCTAACTTGTATGATTTGAATGAAACTAACCCGGACTGACGGTGTTTCAGCAGAACTGCCATGATGTTGTTTTATGTGTGGAAAACAAAAGTTCTCGGAATGACCTGAAAATCTACGGAGGCAAGTTTCAGAAAATATAAAAAATACTGGCGAAAGAATCAAGACCAGGGGGCCCACACCCTGTCCACGAGGGTGGGGGGCGCGCCCACCCCCCTGGGCGCTCCCCTGTCTTGTGGGCCCCCTGAGGCTCCGCCGACCTCAACTCCAACTCCATATATTCCGTCTCGCGGAGAAAAAAAATCAGAGAGGAAGTTTCATCGCGTTTTACGACACGGAGCCGCCGCCAAGCCGGAATCTCTCTCGGGAGGGCTGACCTGGAGTCCGTTCGGGGCTCCGGAGAGGGGGATTCGTCGCCATCATCATCATCAACCATCCTCCATCACCAATTTCATGATGCTCACCGCCGTGCGTGAGTAATTGCATCGTAGGCTTGCTGGACGGTGATGGGTTGGATGAGATTTACCATGTAATCAAGTTAGTTTTGTTAGGGTTTGATCCCTAGTATCCACTATGTTCTGAGATCGATGTTGCTACGACTTTGCTATGCTTAATGCTTGTCACTAGGGCCGAGTGCCATGATTTCACATCTGAACCTATTATGTTTTCATGAATATATGTGTGTTCTTGATCCTATCTTGCAAGTCTATAGTCACCTATTATGTGTTATGATCCGACAACCCCGAAGTGACAATAATCGGGATACTTCTCGGTGATGACCGTAGTTTGAGGAGTTCATGTATTCACTATGTGCTAATGCTTTGTTCTGGTTCTCTATTAAAAGGAGACTTTAATATCCCTTAGTTTCCATAAGGACCCCGCTGCCATGGGTGGGTAGGACAAAAGATGTCATGCAAGTCCTTTTCCATAAGCACGTATGACTATATACGGAATACATGCCTACATTACATTGATGAATTGGAGCTAGTTCTGTGTCACCCTATGTTATAGCTATTACATGAGGAATCGTATCCGACATAATTATCCATCACTGATCCATTGCCTACGAGATTTTCACATATTGTGCTTCGCTTATTTACTTTTCCGTTGCTACTGTTACAACTACTACAAAACTGCTATCTTTACTTTTTCCACTATTACCATTACTATCATACTACTTTGCTAGTAAATACTTTGCTGCAGATACTAAGTTATCCAGGTGTGGTTGAATTGACAACTCAACTGCTAATACTCAATAATATTATTTGGCTCCCCTTGTTTCGAATCAATAAATTTGGGTTGAATACTTTACCCTAGAAAGTTGTTGCGATCCCCCTACACTTGTGGGTTATCAGTCGTCCATACCGTCGATGTCTTCAGAGTCGAAGTCAAGTGTGTCGGTTAAGTCATCGACAGTGGCTACGAAGTGGGTGGTTGGTGGGGAATGAATTTCTTTGTCGTCCGCTTCTCACTCGAGACGGACATAGTTCGGCCAAGAGTCCCCTGACAGAGAGAGAGACCATAATGCATTTAGCACGTCACCCAGGGGCGAGTGCTGAAAGATATCCGCGGAGGTGAAATCCATGACCAGTGCCCAATCAGATTCGATATGCGTGGACGTACGCGGTTCGGATCCTATGGCCGGAGACGAGTCCGAGGGTCCGATGACACAGATATCTTTAGGGATGAAGTCTGTGTTCGGCTCCAACACCAATGAGTGTGCATCCTCTTTGGCGGGGTCCATCCACCCGTCTTCGGATGGCATGATCTGCTCCGGATTGATTCCCGGGTCCGCCACAGGCGTGATCCCCCGAACTCTATCCGATGGCAGATCTAAGTCATGCTCGTCATGACTGTTTGGCGCACCTGACATGGGCTCGAATCCGTAAAAGATCAAGGCTCCGTGGATGTTGGCAGTATAGTTCAAGCTTCCAAACCTGACCTGATGGCCAGGGGCGTAGCTATCGATCTGCTCTAGATGGCCAAGCGAGTTGGCCCGCAGTATGAAGCCGCCGAATACGAAGATCTGTCCGGGGAGAAAAACCTCACCCTGGACCACATCGTTAAAGACGTTTCAAGAAGCCATCAAGCCTTATCCTAGCGACACAGTGGAACTCACAATGAAAGCACCAATGTCGGTGTCAAAACCGGCGGATCTCAGGTAGGGGGTCCCGAACTGTGCGTCTAAGGCTAATGGTAACAGGACGCGGGGGACACGATGTTTACCCAGGTCCGGGCCCTCTCAACGGAGGTAATACCCTACTTCCTGCTTGATTGATCTTGATGATATGAGTATTACAAGAGTTGATCTACCATGAGATCGTAGAGGCTAAACCCTAGAAGCTAGCCTATGATTATGATTGTTGTTATCCTATGGACTAAACCCTCTAGCTTATATAGATACCGGAGGGGGCTAGGCTTACACAAAGTCGGTTATAGAGAAGGAGGTCTACATATCCGAATTGCCAAGTTTTTTCCTTCCATGCAAAGGAGAGTCCCATCCGGACATGGGATGTAGTCTTCAATCTTGTATCTTCATAGTCCAATAGTCCGGCCAAAGTATATAGTCCGGCTGTCCGAGGACCCCTTAATCCAGGACTCCCTCACCTGCCACGCAAGCATGTCGACATTCGCCCGCAGGAAAGTGACGAGATGGCCTTCCTCTTTGCCATCGAAGGTGGAGCTTATGGTGAAAGCCCCTCCCGTGTCGTCCTCCTTGACGGGCACCCTTTTGGTCTCTGGTGGTGCAGCTCTGGATTTCTTGCTCTTGCCGATGGAGCTTTCTGGCACGTCCTCGAAGGGAGCACATCACTCCGGAGAGGTGCGCTTGCCAGAGTTGGTGCGACGGGTCGCGCCGATCTTCTTCCCTCCCGGGGCTTCAGCGGCAGGAGTAAGTGCCTTGGCGGCAGCTGCTACAACTGCTTCCTAGTAGAGTTGGTCAGCGCGTCCTTCTTGTCGGAGGGGACGGTGATGATGTTCATCGGACCAGGCATCTTCAGCGTGCTGTAGGCGTAATGTGACGCCGCCATGAACTTGGCTAGTGCCGGGCGGCTGAGGATCCCATTGTAGGGCAAGGGGATCTAGGCTACGTCGAAGACAACCCTCTCCGTCTGGTGATTCAATTCTCCTCCAAACGTCAGGGGTAGCATGACCTTACCCTTCGACTGGCTTCTTCCCAGGTTCACCCCTTCAAACGTGCCCGTCTCCTCGAGGTCTCCATTAGGAATCTGCAGCCTTCTGACCACAACAGGCAAAATCAAGTTCAGACCGGCCCTGCCGTCAACTAGCATCTCCATCACCTTGAGGTTGCGGATTGTTGGTGAAACCAACAATGGCAAACACCCGACCGCAGTAGTGCGATCAGGGTGGTCCTCGGAGTCAAAGATGATAGACATTCTGGACCATTTAAGTGGCTTCCGCGCGTAGAGCAATGGCTCTTCGTTGTGATCTCACACGCCCATTGCTTGAGCTGGTGGTGAGAGGTGTGCAGCGAGGCGCGACCGTCGATGCACATGGCCTTTGTAGCCTTCTGGAACTCGTGGTCGCCGGACTCATCGTCCTCGTCCTGATCATCGTCTTCCTGCTTCTTATCGCGGCCCCAGATGGGCCTCTCTTGTTGGTTATCCTTGCCGCGACAGCCCCCTTGACCGCCACGCTTCTTGCCGGATCCTTCGGCACCATCCTGGACCTTCTCCTTGTCCCACCTCTCATACTCAGCTTTTTGCTTCTCAGCGAGCAGCTCAACTTGTTGGCAGTTTTGGAGGTCGTGGCCCTTGGTGCGGTGGATCTTGCAATACTGCTTGTCGGAGCTTCCTGGCTTGTCGGCAGCCGCCAAGGCCCGGCAAGCGGCACACCCGGCAACTTGCTTGCTGGGGTCGCTCGCCTTGTCCTTCTTGGCAGTGCCGGTGTCGTCAGATCCCTCGATGACAAGCACAATCTTGCCACTGTGCTTTCTGTTATGGCACCGACCCTTCTTCGCCGGGGCAGTGGCGTCATCGTCCGTGGAGTTAGTTTCCGCACCGGCGTCCTCGCCGGGGTACTTCCTCCCCTCTTCAGCCCGAGTGCACCTATTGGCCAGAACATAAAGTTTGGCCACTGATATGTCTCCAACGTATCTATAATTTTTGATTGTTCCATGCTATTATATTACCCCTTTTGGATGTATATGGTCTTTATTTTACACATTTATATCATTTTTGGGACTAATCTACTAATACGAGGCCCATCCGGTATTGCTGTTTTTTTGCCTATTTCAGTATTTCGAAGAAAAGGAATATCAAACGGAGGCAAAACGGAATGAAACCTTCGGGAGCGTGATTTTTGGAACGAACGTGATCCGGAGAACATGGAGTGCAAGTCAAGCAACAAACGAGGCGGCCAGGAGATAGGATGGCGCCCCCCTGTCTCCTGGGCCCGTCGAGCAGCCACTGACGTACTTCTTCCTCCTATATATACCTACGTACCCTGAAAACATCCACGGAGCAACCAAAACACAATTTCCACCGCCGTAACCTTCTGTATCCGTGAGATCCCATCTTGGAGCCTTCGCCGGCACTCCGCCGGAGGGTGAATCGACCATGGAGGGCTTCTACATCAACACCATAGCCCCTCCGATGAATTGTGAGTAGTTTACCACAGACCTTCGGGTCCATAGTTATTAGCTAGATGGCTTCTTCTCTCTTTTTGGATCTCAATACAATGTTGTCCCCCTCTCATGTGGAGATCTATTCAATGTAAACTCTTTTTGCGGTGTGTTTGTCGAGATCCGATGAATTGTGGGTTTATCATCAAGTTTATCTATGAGAAATATTTGAATCTCCTCTTAATTCTTTTATGTATGATTGAGTTATCTTTGCAAGTCTCTTCGAATTATCAGTTTGGTTTGGCATCCTAGATTGATCTTTCTTGCCATGGGAGAAGTGCTTAGCTTTGGGTTCAATCTTGCGGTGTCCTTACCCAGTGACAGAAAGGGTTTCAAGGCACGTATTGTATTGTTTCCATCGAGGATAAAACGATGGGGTTTATATCATATTGTTTGAGTTTATCCCTCTACATCATGTCATCTTTCTTAATGCGTTACTCTGTTCTTAAAAACTTAATACTCTAGATGCATGCTGGATAGCGGTCGATGTGTGGAGTAATAGTAGTAGAGGTGGGCAGGAGTTGGTCTACTTGTCACGGACGTGATGCCTATATACATGATCATGCCCAGATAATCTCATAATTATTCGCTTTTCTATCAATTGCTCGACAGTAATTTGTTCGCCCACCGTAATACTTATGCTATCTTGAGAGAAGCCTCTAGTGAAACCTATGGCCCCGGGTCTATCTTTTATCATATAAGCTTTCAATCTACTTTTATTTGCATCTTTACTTTTTGCATCTATGTTATAAAATACCAAAAATATATTTATCTTATCATACTATCTCTATCAGATCTCACTTTCGCAAGTGGCCGTGAAGGGATTGACAACCCCTTTATTGCATTGGTTGTGAGTTCTTTGTTTGTTTGTGTAGGTGCGTGGGACTTTTGAGGAGCCTCCTACTGGATTGATACCTTGGTTCTCAAAAACAGAGGGAAATACTTACGCTACTATTGCTGCATCACCCTTTCCTCTTCAAGGAAAACCAACACAAGCTCAAGACGTAGCAAGAAGGATTTCTGGCGCCGTTGCCGGGGAGGTCTTCGCTCAAGTCAAGACATACCAAGTACCCATCACAAACTCATCTCCCTCGCATTTACATTAATTTCCATTTGCCTCTCGTTTTCCTCTCCCCCACTTCACGCTTGTCGTTTTATTTACCCTCTCTTTCCGAACCTCCTTCTCTCTTTTCCGTTTGCCTTCCCGTTGCCATGGCCGAATCAAAAATAACTAAGGGTCCTCTCCCGGGTTCTACTACCTTGGATAACCCCTCTATCCTCTCTAAGCTCATAAATAATGATGTTATGGAAAGACCCACCGGGGTCGCCAATGAGAGCTTAATTTTTTTTGATGAAGATGACTCCGGAATTTTTCGTTATTTGCTTGATTAGTCTTTAAAAGATGCTTGGGATAGGTTATTAAGGATTCGGGCTAGCTATGTGCCACAATATCAAATTGAAGTTTACTTAAAAAGTTTCTATGTTGGCTTGCCTGCTTCTTTCAAACAAGTTCTAGATTCTATTTTTGAAGAAGGTTTTCTTGAAGGGGATGCTATAGATACATATGAAAAAATGAAAACCATATTTGGGCACCCTATGAATGATAAGGTTGAATCAACTACTCTCTTGTGCTTTTATCAAAATGAAATTATCAAAGAGATGAAGTCTAGCTTAGATGAAAATTTCCGTAACGTGCTTAATCTTACTTCATACATTAATGTGAATGTGCTTACCCTAAATATAAGAATGAATTCCATAGAAAGGAGATCCTCTTTTTCCTTTCCGAGTGCAAAAGATGGCACTACTTAGATCTATCTTCGCTTTTATGCCTAGCTAGGGGCATTAAACGATAGCGCTAGTTGGGAGGCAACCCAATTTTCTTTGTGTTTTTTGTTTTTGTTCCTGTTTAGTAATAAATTTTGCATCTACTTTATGTTTAGGTGTGTTTTCATGTTTTAATTAGTGTTTGTGCCAAGTAGAACCTATAGGATAACCTATGATGATAGTTGATTTGATTCTGCTAAAAAACAGAAACTTTGCGCTCACAAGAAAAAATTCTATAAATCCCAGACACGTGCTTTTGCATTGATTCTTTTTTCTGATGATCAATAAACAAATTTTCCAGGACTTACTATTTTGGTAGGAGTTTTAGAGTTCCAAAAGTTTGCGTTAGTTACAGATTGCTACAGACTGTTCTGTTTTTGACAGATTCTGTTTTTCGTGTGTTGTTTGCTTATTTTGATGTATCCATGGCTAGTATTAAGTGGTATGAACCATACAGAACTTGGAATACAGTAGGTTTAACACCAAAATAAATAAATAATGAGTTCATTACAGTACCTTATGTGGTGGTTTCGTTTTCTTTCACTAGCGGAGCTTATAAGATTTCCTGTTGAGTTTTGTGTTGTGAAGTTTTCAAGTTTTGGGTAAAGCTTTGATGGACTATGGAATAAAGAGTGGCAAGAGCCTAAGCTTGGGGATTCCCAAGGCACCCCAATATATTCAAGAATAGACAAAATCCTAAGCTTGGGGATGCCTCGGGAAGGCATCCCCTCTTTCGTCTTCGTTCATTGGTAAATTTACTTGGAGCTATATTTTTATTTGCCACATGATATGTGTTTTGCTTGGAGCGTCGTGTGTTATATTAGTCTTTGCTTTTTAGTTTACCACAATTATCCTTTCTGTACACACATTTTGGGAGAAGTCTACTTGATTTGAATTTATTAGAATATGCTATGTGCTTCACTTATATCTTTTGAGCTTGTTAGTTTTTTCTCTAGTGCTTCACTTATATCTTTTTGAGCACGGCGGTGGCTTGATTTTATAGAAATTGTTAGTCTCTCATGATTCACTTATATTATTTTGAGAGTGTTTTAGAACAGCATGGTATTTGCTATGGTTATAAATTGGTCCTATAATGGTAGGCATCCAAGTTGGGTATAATAAAAACTATCATAGGAAGTGAATTGGATGCTATGATCAATTTGATACTTGATAATTGTTTTGAGATATGGAGGTAGTGATATTAAAGTGATGCTAGTTGGGTGATTATGAATTTAAATAATGATTGTGTTGAAGTTAGCAAGTCCCGTATCATGCACGTACGATTAAATTTGTGTAACAAGTTTGAAACATGGTGTGTACCTGGCTTGTGCATCCTTATGAGTGGCGGTCGGGGACGAGCGGTGGTCTTTTCCTACCAATGTATCCCTGTAGGAGCATGCGCGTAGTGCTTGATTTTTGATGACTTCTAAATTTTTGCAATAAGTATATGAGTTCTTATGACTAATGTTGAGTCCATGGATTATACACACTTTTACCTTTCCACCATTGCTAGCCTCTTCGGTACCGTGCATTGCCGTTTCTCACCTTGAGAGTTGGTGCAAACTTCGCCGGTGCATCCAAACCCCGTGATATGATACGCTCTATCACACATAATCCTCCTTATATCTTCCTCAAAATAGCCACCATACCTACCTATTATGGAATTTCCATAGCCATTCCGAGATATATTGCCATGCAACTTTCCACCGTTCCGTTCATCATCATCATGACATACTTTATTTTTGTCATATTGCCATTGCATGATCATGTTGTTGACATCGTATTTGTGGCAAAGTCACCATGCATAATTTTCATACATGTCACTCTTGATTCATTGCACCATCCCGGTACATCGCTGGAGGCATTCATATAGAGTCATATCTTGCTCTAGTTTCGAGTTGTAATTCATATGTTGTAATCAATGAAAGTGTGATGATCATCATTATTAGAACATTGCCCAAAAAGAAAAAAAGAAATGCCAAAAGAAAAAAAGAAATGCCAAAGAAAAAAAAGGTAAAAAAGAAAAAGAAAAAAAAGAAAAAGAAAATGAAGAAAATAAAGAAAATAAATAAAAAGGGCAATGTTACTATCTCTTTTTCCACACTTGTGCTTCAAAGTAGCACCATGTTCTTCATGTAGTGAGTATCATATCTTGTGCTTCAAAGTAGCACCATGTTTTTCATATAGTGAGTCTCATATGTTGTAACTTTCATATACTAGTGGGAATTTTTCATTATAGAACTTGGCTTGTATATTCCTAAGATGGGCTTCCTCAAATGCCCTAGGTCTTCGTGAGCAAGCAAGTTGGATGCACACCCACTAGTTTTATTTTGTTGAGCATTCACTTATAGCTCTAGTGCATCTGTTGCATGGCAATCCCTACTCCTCATGTTGACATCAATTGATGGGCATCTCCATAGCCCATTGATTATCCTCGTCAATGTGAGACTTTCTCCTTTTTTGTCTACTCCACACAATCCCCACCATCATATTCTATTCCACCCATAGTGCTATATCCATGGCTCACGCTCATGTATTGCGTGAAGGTTGAAAAAGTTTGAGATTATTTAAGTACGAAACAATTGCTTGTCTTGTCAACGGGGGTGTAGAATTTGGGAACATCTTTGTGTGACGAAAATGAAGCATAGCCTAACTATATGATTTTGTAGGGATGAACTTTCTTTAGCAATGTTATTTTGAGAAGACATGATTGCTTTGATTAGTATGCTTGAAGTGTTACTATTTCTTTTATAAATATGAACTTTTATTTTGAATCATTTGGATCTGAATATTCATGCCACAATAAAGAAAATTACATTGAGAATTATTCTAGGCAGCATTCCACATCAAAAATTCTATTTTTATCATTTACCTACTCGAGGAAGAGCAGGAATTAATCTTGGGGATGCTTGATACGTCTCCAACGTATCTATAATTTTTGATAGTTCCATGCTATTATATTTGCCGTTTTTGATATTTATGGGCTTTATTTCACACATTTATATCATTTTTGGGACTAACCTACTAACCGGACGCCCAGCCCGTAATGCTGTTTTTTTTGCCTATTTCAGTATTTCGAAGAAAAAGAATATCAAACGGAGTCCAAACGGAATGAAACCTTAGGGAGCGTGATTTTTGGAACAAACGTGATCCAGAGAACTTGGAGTGCAAGTCAAGCAACAAACGAGGCGGCCAGGAGATAGGAGGGTGCGCCCACCCCTCCTGGGAGCGCCCCTGTCTCCTGGGCCCCTTGAGCGGCCACCGATGTACTTCTTCCTCCTATATATACCTACATACCCCGAAAACATCCAGGGAGCAACCGAAACACAATTTCCACCGCCGTAACCTTCTGTATCCGCGAGATCCCATGTTGGAGCCTTCGCCGGCACTCCGCCGGAGGGGGAATTGTACACAGAGGGCTTCTACATCAACACCATAGCCCCTCCGATGAGTTGTAAGTAGTTTACCACAAACCTTCGGGTCCATAATATTAGCTAGATGGCTTCTTCTCTCTTTTTGGATCTCAATACAATGTTCTCCCCCTCTCTTGTGGAGATCCATTCGATGTAAACTCTTTTTGCGGTGTGTTTGTCGAGATCCGATGAATTGTGGGTTTATCATCAAGTTTATCTATGAGAAATATTTGAATCTCCTATGAATTCTTTTATGTATGATTGAGTTATCTTTGCAAGTCTCTTCGAATTATCAGTTTGGTTTGGCCTCCTATATTGATCTTTCTTGCCATGGGAGAAGTGCTTATCTTTGGGTTCAATCTTGCGGTGTCCTTACCCAGTGACAAAAAGGGTTGCAAGGCATGTATTGTATTGTTGCCATCAAGGATAAAAAGATGGGTTTTATATCATATTGCTTGAGTTTATCCCTTTACATCATGTCATCTTTCTTAATGCGTTACTCTGTTCTTATGAACTTAATACTCTAGATGCATGCTGGATAGCGGTCGATGTGGGGAGTAATAGTAGTAGATGCAGACAGGAGTCGGTCTACTTGTCACGGACGTGATTCCTATATACTTGATCATGCCTAGATAATCTCATAATTATTCTCTTTTCTATCAATTGCTCGACAGTAATTTGTTCACCAACGTAATACTTATGTTATCTTGAGAGAAGCCTCTAGTGAAACCTATGGCCCCCGGGTTTATCTTTTATCATATAAGCTTTCAATCTACTTTTATTTGCATCTTTACTTTTGGCAATTATATTATAAAATACTAAAAATATATTTATCTTATCATACTATCTCTATCAGATCTCACTTTTGCAAGTGGCCGTGAAGGGATTGACAACCCCTTTATTGCGTTGGTTGCGAGTTCTTTGTCTGTTTGTGTAGGTGCGTGGGACTTTTGAGGATCCTCCTACTGGATTGATACCTTGGTTCTCAAAAACTGAGGGAAATACTTATGCTACTATTGCTGCATCACCCTTTCCTCTTCAAGGAAAACCAACGCAAGCTCAATACGTAGCAGCCACATCCTTGACCTTGTTCATCGCAAGCTCCTCACGCATCTTGCGGTTGTGCACATTCTGATGGAATGCATTAATCATGATGGTGGGATGAACGTCTGGGATGTTGTACTGCACTCGGCTGAACCTTTGGATGTACTTGTGCAGGTTTTCTCCTTCCTTCTAGGGGATAATATGCAGATTGCTTGTCTGGCCATGAGCTTGATGGCCTCCAGTGAAGGCGCAAACATACTCATGACACAGATCTGACCAAGAGAAATGGAGTCCATCGACAAGTGCATCAACCATGACATGACATTGGGCTTGAGCGCTAATGGGAAGTAATTGGCAAGCACCTTAT
Organism: Triticum dicoccoides; assembly: GCF_002162155.2. Classification (NCBI taxonomy): domain Eukaryota; kingdom Viridiplantae; phylum Streptophyta; class Magnoliopsida; order Poales; family Poaceae; genus Triticum; species Triticum dicoccoides. The sequence goes on from NC_041389.1 coordinate 494,667,980, forward strand.
CGTCGCGGGCTCCAGCAGCGTGCATTGTGATGGTGTAGATGCTGAGGAACTCTGACGAGTGAGTCTTGCCGTTGTACTTCTCGCCAACGGTGGGCTTGAATGTGCGGTGGGAGGGCCACTGGAACTACTGCAGCTCATGGGTGAAGGCCGGGCAACCAACCTCATAAGGTAGGCCCCCATAGCCTCCTAGTGCCGGGTGGTCCATAGTGGGCCCTGCCCGCCTATCTGACTGGTGGCGCGCATCACGCAGGCGCTCGATCGTGCTTAGGGTGTCTTCAAGGGCTCGCTCCTGAAGAACTTGACGCTGATCACGGTGGGTCCGTGGATCGGACGATGCTATGGAAATATTATCACAAGCATCATCACAATGGATCGACACCCGCGGTATCTGGCGTGGGCGAGGAGAGTGCACCGTGACTGCATCACCCCCAGCCCGTCCACCGCTGGCATGTGGTGGCTCGATGGAGCGACGGCCTACAGGCCTTGCTGGTCGCGGCTCATCTTTGTTGGCGATGCCGACGAGGTTCTGGACAGTGGCTCTCCACTCGTCGAGCCTTTCCACAGCAAGAGGAAAGTCGAGGAGCAGTTGCACGCGCCAGAGCTTCTGCTGGTGTGGGCGGCAGCCAAAGCTGTGTGGATCGTGACACGCTTCGACTTTTGATTATGTTAGAAGGAGCTCCATCATGGCCCTACGGCTGTCCGCCATTTTCACCAGCACCTCAGCATGCATGCTGGCCTTCCTCGTCCCGTGAAGGACGCGTCGGACTCTTCCCAGAACGGCGCCTAGGTCACCAGTGTGGCGACGCTGCTCATCGCGCACAACTTGGGAAAAGCGCATCCTGGGCACCGGCGTAGGTGTCTTGGTGCCACACCGCCATTAGGCGGCATGGCGACGCCCCTGGAGGGCCCCGCGCCGCCTGCGGGGGCCCCAACTCCGTCTCTGGAATTTGCGGTGTGCGGCCCGTCGTCTGGCGCATGAACGACGCCGCTCGTTGGGTCTGGCCTGCCAGGGCGATGTGGGTGTTCGCGGGTCGTGCCTAGGGTTCTTTCTGCGACCGGCCTGCTACTGGCCCGCACCGGCACGGGCAGCCCGGCTCCGGATGAACCGATCGCTGTGGTCGTCTTCCTCTTGGGAGCCATGGCAACGAACAGCTGCTCAACTAGCTGCTAAACCGGATTCTCATGACTGTGCCCCCTACCTGACGCGCCAAAGATGTCGGTGGGAATGACAACTATGGGATGTCAAGAATCCCTACTATGGTCAGCGGGCGCGGGGTGGTGAGAAGAGCAGGTCTAAGAGCTAGCACAAAGGTCGTTTACCCAAGTTCGGGCCGCGGGGATCGCGTAATACCCTAGTCCTGCTTTGGTGTGTATATCAGTGTTCTTGAACTAGCTATCGAGCTTGACTTGCTCAAAGAGTCGAATCCCCCTCCAATACACCTCGGGCCTCCTTTTATAGTCGAAGGAGGCGCCACAATGGCACACAAGAGGTGTAAAGGGTACATTAGCTATGTTTATGCCTTGTCATTACGGGACAAGACGCATTAAATGCACCCCTGAGGTGTCCCACTGCTTTATCGCCGCCTCGCCCTACTTCGACGCGTGTCCAGGCCAGCGAGGCGGGCAGCGCCATGTAGGCTGACAGGCTGCTGAGGTGCCGCAGTGGCAGCGTCTTCACGAAGATATGCATGCCACCACGCAGGTGCTTGCTGAGTTGGCCTCGGGGCCGCACGTCACCACGCAGGTGCCCGCCTGACTGGCTGGGCTGGCAGCTGCATGGGAACGACGGTGGGGTCTTGACACCTGCGGGCCTGGCCACGGCCTCGCTGATGTCGTCGGCAAGGGTCTTGCCGTGGCAGTGCGGTCGTCCCTGGCAAGGATGTTGCCAGAGCTCTCGTCTTCTGGTCCTCACCTGATATTGTGTGTTAATGATCTTCACAAAGATCTGCATGCCACCATGGAGGCGCTTCCCGAGCCTTGGTTCTAATGTGTTTGTTGGTGTTGGAAACCTCGGGCTCAAGGGTGGCGCGCTCCGCTGGGGTTGGGCAAGCTGCCCCGGCAAGGCCCTTGCCGGGGCCGTGGAGGCCGCCCCGGCAAGGGTCTTGCCGGGGGAGCTCACCTCGCCCTCGTGCTCTTTGTGTTTCTGCTTTGGCGTTGCTTTGATCGTCTTGTGGCTTCGGCCTCTCCCCTCTGCCCTATGAAGTGTGGCCGTAGGCACGGCTCTGACTGCCCGTGCACAGGTAAAGGGGTGCAAAGTAGAACCCCTACTTCTGTACACCGACATTTGGGAAGAGGACCAAGGCCACTATATATAGGGCTTAGCCACCACCATAGCGAGAGATCGATTCCACCCCGAGCATCACACCAGATCAAGAACATCTACCTCCTGAGGCTTGTTCATCCTTGTACTAGTTCATCCATAGCCCTCGAGGCAATCCACCACACCACACTGAAGTAGGGTATTACAACACAACGGTGGCCCAAACCAGTATAAATCTCTGTGTCGTTGTGTCTCTATGAGCTCTTCGCGCTAGGATAGGGAGGATCGTGAGTAGGCAGGCTGGGCAGGTTGATATCTCCGCACGCACCCCAGTGTTCAAACCTCTCACGGGTTGCCAGACCCCAAAATACGACACCGACGATCCTATCAGGAACGAGGGCTCGGAGGATAGTAACTACCTACCGATCTCCGAAGAGGATGAGAGCCTCGGCGACTAGGATTTCATCGTGCCGGAGGAACCCCTTCAACAAGAGCACTTTAAGCGCTGGCTAATAGCCACTGCAAGAATCCTAAAAAAGAAGCAGCAGCAACTCCAAGCTGATCAGGACTTACATAATGACAGATGGGCTAATGTCCTGGCAGCCGAGGAATACGGCCTCGAACGCCCAACTAAGAGTTACTCGAAGCGCAAGCTGCTACCCCAATTCGATGATAAGGCCCTGGAGCCTATTCCACCAGCGTTTAACGCTGGTGACGGACCTGACCGACCACCACGTGGCCGAGACAGAGCGGCAACTCAAGTCGAACACCAGCCCGCACCACCTCGCCGTAGAGGCAGAGAGACAACAGCTGCAGGATACATGTATGACCTACAACAGGACCTGGACAATAGAGCCGGTCAGACTAGATCAATCTATGGATCAAGGGGGTGTGTCCCAGCACGATAAGATGGCCATCAGGCCGGGAGCGACAAGTGCAACCTCACCCGGGCCGAAAACCGCATACGAACCTGATCCGAACTGCGTCGTGATTTTGCCCGATACAAAGGTGCCGCACACCCCCTATGCTTCACCAATGAGGTAATGGAGCACCAGTTGCTAGAAGGGTTTAAACCCGTGAACATTGAATCATACTATGGCACAACAGATTCCACAATATGGATTGAAGACTTTCTTTTCCACATTCACATGGCTTGTAGTGATGATTTACACGCCATCAAATGCCTCCCCCTAAAACTTAAGGGACCAGCTTGACACTGGTTAAACAGTGTCCCAAAAAACTCTATTGGAATCTAGGAAGACTTGGAGCATGCCTTTAGAGACAACTTCTAAGGCACTTATATCCGGCCTCCGGACGACGATGACCTCAGTCGCATAGTCCAGTAGCCTGGAGATTCAGCCAGAAAATTCTGGACCAGGTTCCTAATTAAAAAGAACCAAATTGTCGATTGTTCGGATGCCGAAGTCTTAGCAGCTTTTAAACACAACATCCACGATGAATGGCTCGCTAGACACCTCGGGCAAGAGAAGCCAAAGTCCATGGCAGCCCTCACAGCACTCATGACCCACTTTTGCATGGGCGAAGATAGCTGGCTAGCCCGTAGCAACAACAGTACCAGTGACCCTGGCACTTCTGAAGCCAGAAACAGCAACGGGAGGCCCCGACACAACAAAAACAAGCATCGAAGCAACAATGACAATGCCAAAGACACGACGGTCAACCCCGGATTTAGTGGCTCCAAATCCGATCAGTGGAAGAAGCCATTCAAAAGAAACAAAGACGGTTCATCTAGCCTGGACCGAATACTCGTTTGACCTTGCCAGATTCACGGCACCCCTCACAAGCCTGCCAACCATACCAACAAACACTACAAAAAAACACACTTCTGTGATGATACGTGTTGGTCACACATAGCAGGTCACGTTTTCTGTCATGCATGTACATCCATGAAAAATTTATGACAGAATCAAGATAGTCATACCTGTGTTGTCGTAGAAGTGTTCCATGACATTACCAAAATTACCATCATGGAAGTGTCCACTTCCATGATGATAAATCGCGCGTCACAGAAGTTCTTTCGTCAAGGGTGACCGACACGTGGCATCCACCGTAACGGAACACCGTTAAGCTATCAGGTCCCGTTTTGGATCCGATAAACCGTTAATAGCCCAGACCAATGGGGATTTTCCATGTGTACAATCATCATTGGCTGGAGGAAACACGTGTCAGCTCCCTGTTGGCACAGGTGTCACTCATCCAATGGCCGAGATGTGCTTATGAAATGTTGACACGTGGACCGGCCCAAAAGTGGCCCATAAAGTTTAAATGGGCTGACCCAACTAAAGGGCCACAAGATTTTGCGGTCCATAATGGGCCGACCCAGCAAAAGGCCCACGAGATTTTGCGGGCCATAATAGGGTGGCCCAACTAAAGGCCCACATGTTTTTGTGGGCCATAATGGGCCGGCCCAGCTAAAGTCCCCCAAGACTTTGCGAACCATAATGGGCCGGCCCAGCTAAAGGCCTACAAGATTTCGCAGCCCATAATGGGCCGGCCCAACTGAAGGCCCAAAAGATTTTGATGACACTAGTAGGCCGGCCCATTAATAGGCTGCCATGTTTTGGGCCAAATGCCGGCCCATATTTGATGTGGACCATTAACAGCCTGCCATGTTTCAGGCCTAATAGAGGCCCATATGAGATCCGGCCCGTTAAAAGCCTCCCACGTTCTGGGCCAAATTACGGCCCAGATCAGGTCCGGCCCTTAAGAGGCTCTGGGCTAAATTATGGCCCATATCAGATTCGGCCCGTCAATTGGACGCTATGCTTTTGGGCCCACTTGATAATGGGCCATTTACTAATTCGGCATGATATTAGTTTAGGCATGTTAAAGGCCCGTTTAACATTTCGAGCCTATATATATTTCGGCCTGTTAAAAGCCTGTCATATAGTTGGGCCTAACTACGGCCCCGTTTGCATCTGGCCTGCTCACAGCCGATAATCTGATTGGGCCAAACAAGGACCGAGACAATTTTGGCCTGTTATAAGCCCATGATTTTATTGGCACAATCATGGGTCGGGGTCTATTTCGGCCTGCTGCCGGCCCGTGAGCTGTTCGACACGTTTTAGGCCCAACCTACTTTTCGTCCTCCTAAAAGCCCATTGAGTTTTCTTGGGAAAATAGGGCCGGTGGTTTACTCGGCCTATTAAAGGCCCGAATCTACTAGTGGGTCAGTTTACATTTAGGCCTAATAATGGACCAAGATTATGTACCGTAATTTTATGGTTTGTCCGGTTTACTGCAAAGAC
>NC_041389.1:494673815-494732997 GCF_002162155.2 Triticum dicoccoides
AAAATAACTACAGCATCGTGAATAAGAAAAAAACATAGACTATACAATAAAGAAATTATGGCATATTACATCCACTGGGCATCAAAGTTTGCCACTATGATAATAAAGCACAAGCAGACAGCAGATTACATACACTAGGCATCAAAGATCACCAACAGTGCAATTAAACACGCTGACAAAATAATATACAAAACCGACAACACTTCAATAGAGTTCAAGAAAGGTTAGCCTTGCTCGGAAGCTATAGCGCAAGCAGCTGAGCAACCTGATGAGACTGCACTTGTTTGACAATTATATCCTCCTCACTCTGAAAGATAAACAAGCAAACAGATGACAGGTTTTGCACATATAAGTATCAGTGCTGACAATTCATCACATTTCTTACTGAGGAATAAAGTGACAGAGTTTAAAATAGCATTAACAGAATATGGTATTGTTCAGGTCAAGACATGGCAGGAAATGACATTGTGAAGGAGTCGGCAGCTTCACGACACCACTCGATTATAGATCAAGAACTCATAAGTATCAATGGTAAGTGTGCTGTCAATTTACCCATTTCAGATTGGCAAAATAAGATCACTTGCTCTGTATAGTTTAATTTACATGGCATGAAGAAGGAACTTGGTTGTACAACTGAAAACTTAAGTTGAGAAGGCCAAACTTTTGTTTATGAACTACATAATAAACTTTAAACATGCAATTTGATGCAAACACCAAAATTAAACAGCTGTTGCAGTCATGCCTAACCAAATATACACAACAAATTTTGAAGGCTTGAGAAGGACAAACTTACATTATTGGTGAAGGCAGGCTCTATAAAGCCCTTGTCCATTCTGATGGGGGCGGGGGACAATTCAAGAAGTTACCATAGAATCTTCTTCATAAGCATTGCCTTTATTCTACATTTTGTAAAGAGTAAATATAAATGTGACAATATAAGAAAAAATGGAGAATATTTAAGATAAGATGAAGAGTGATGCTACATAACCAAGTAGCTATAAATGTAAGTACAGCGATACAAGCAAGAGGTACAACCAAGAGCAATGCAAAGCTAAACTTCTTCGGTACCATCGGTGTTATCCAACCTTATGGTAAGAGTAAATATAGATCTGATGTGTAAAAAATGGAGGGCAAAGGAAAATAAGCTGCAAAGTGATGCTACATGAACAACTACGTGTCAATATAAGTGCACTAATAAAGGACAGTAGGTACTTACAAGAACAATGCAGAGCTAAAAAAATTCATTGGCATTGGATATATTCTACACTAATGTAACCATTCATACAGATCAGATAATTTGGAGCGAACAATTGATAAGCAAGCTATCATGCATACTGCTGTCACATAATGAACCAGGTATGTATGCAAGTACAGTGATAAAGGACAACAGGTACTAACAAGAGCAAAGCATCGGGCAGCATGTTTGCGATATCATGTCGTTCTTTTCAAACCAGAATTCTTTTTCGAGCAGATTTCCTGCAAAAAAGACCCGTAAGGCACATGCGAAAAGTAGAAGTTCAAATTGTCATGCGATATCATAGATAGTACCTCATCCTCATAACAAGACCAGTGCATAACAAGGTTTGCCCAGTTAATGTATTCTAAATTTAGCACGGGAGACTTCACCGGAAATTCGTTTATAGACTTGCCATCAAAGTGTGATTTCCTCAGGTAACACCGATACTGCTGCAATGCTTCCTTGAAAAGCGCAAGCAAGCTTTGCTCGTCATGACCATCCAGATTGACCCTTGCCTACTTACAACAATGCAATGTAAATCATTGATGTGTCCAATCAGCAGAAAACAGGAAAATAATCACCATGAATAATAGCACTTACACGTAAGTGGGACAAGAAGATGTGAAAATGGTGTTTTTCTTCACTATAATCTTGCCATGATGGGAATATATGCATGTAGTCCCTAACAACATTGAAAGCATTGTCTTTTAAACTGGGAATAACTGGAATGGGGTTCCAATCTGCAGGAATAGCCGTCTTTGCAGTTGGGATAGGTCTTCGGCCGGTGGACTTGCTGTACTTTTTGTTGGAGTGGGATTTTTCTGTGGTGCGGATGGTGCTATGGCAACTAAAATCATCATACCTTTTACTGGAGTGTAGGTCCTATGTGGTGGGGCTAGTGGTGTGGCCAGTGATGTATGGGTACAGTCTGATGGAGTCGGTCCTACGTTTTGTGTCACTGGTTGTACAACCAATATAAGTGGGGTGCTGTCTGATTTCTCCGGCACAACCACATTTTTCAAGGACTTTGCTAGTGCTCCTTCAGGTTTGACAATCACCCTCTTCCTTTTTGATGTCTGATGCACAAGAACAACATTTGAGTGGAAAAACATGGTATGATGATAGATGGAACATGTATTGATAATGGACGGGCATGGCATCTCAACATATATGATGAGTAAACTAAGTAGATGGCGGTGCAACAAAGTAGAAGAAATGCAAGACAACATATGCAAGATACGCGCAATCAATAAAACCTTGCCAAATTATAACAGGCTCCTTGATGGGTGAACATGACAAGCCATCTGCCTTTGAATCCTCGAGGTTAGAATAGTCATTAGGATCATATTCTGAACAAGAATCTACAGGAGGGGAGCGTATGAGTTTCATTGCATCCATAATGGCACTCAATGCCTTGGTGCCAATTTTGTAAGTCATTGTAGTGTTCCACAATATTCTTCTGATGCGCAGATTCTGATATTCACTGTAATTACGTATAATATCTGAGAACCATGAAAACATGAATACTTGTGAGATAATCTTTGTAATGCAGATGATATTCTAATATACGGGCGCCCTTGTAAACACTTGTGTGCTATCACTGGATTCTGATGAGAGAGCTCATGTGTGCTGTAATATAGTGCGTGCATTTATATAATCTGGCATAAGTACACAAAAAATAGGCTCCAGAGTAAGGATAGTTTGCAGATGATAGGTTCATAATATACTGTGTAGAGAGTTTATTGCCAAACCATGATAACAAGAGCACACAGCAACTAGGCAGATCATAGTGTACATATCAGGGTTACACCATAACCACGATATATAAATCAGGAAAGTGGAACTGGCTTGAAAATACGGTGTTGTATTGCCGCTAGTAATTGAAAGCCTATCGATCACGTACAGGCCAGCTCTATCAGCTGTTGACTGCAGATGTCCCTGCGACCCTTCCTGACAAGCAACATACTGTACGTACTAAATACAGAATAAACAAAGAGGAGCATGTCAAAGAACAGAAGAGGAAGCATATTCTTCAGGTTCTGCTTCATTGCATACAATGTTGGTTGCCCACTCATGATGAATCACAATGCCCAAGGAAATGCAATTCCATGCTATCTCTCTATATGTGGCAATTTTGAACAAGAGTCATTAGGATCATATTCTGAACAAGAGTCAACAGGTGGGGAGCGTATGAGTTTCATTGCATCCAGAATGGCACTCAATGCCTTGGTGCCAATTTTGTAAGTCATTGCAGTGTTTAGCTTCAAGAGTGGACTGCTGCTAGTGTGACACAAAGCAGCTACACAGATCATAGTGTAGATATAATGTGAAAACCTTAAGCATCAAAGTAAAATCAGCAACATGGAACTTGCTGGAATATGTGTGCTAGTATTGCCGGTACAGCTAGAAAGGCTTCGGATAGTAGCTCTCTTCAAGTGAAGGTGCGGTACTGGTAAGATTAGTGTAACTCTCAAAGGCTACACAACTCCCCGCATTTCCTTGATATTCTTATAGGATTCAAGTGGGCAGGCCACTACAAATCCTATTCCTATGTTTACAAAATCCTACGAATCAAAGAGGCTCAAAGTGTCCATCACAACCGACCATATAGACCTCTACATTGCAAATGTCCCTGCTCATCTTCAGTACAAGGAACATACTGTACTACTATCATACTCCCTCCATTCCAATATATAAGTCTTGGTAGAGATTTCCACTATGGATGACATACAGATGTATCTAGATACATTTTAGAGTGTAGATTCACTCATTTTGCTCCATATGTAGTCCATGGTGGAATCTATACAAAGACTTGTATTTAGGAACAGGGAGAGTGCATATTAAAGAAGAATGGAAGAGGAACATGGTAAAGAAGAGCAAGCAGATTTTGGATAATTAAATGTTGGTTGCACAATGCCCACACATGATGAACCAGAGCACATTAAGAATGCAACTCCCAGGTGTCTCTCGACCATTTCAGGCGGTTGGATGAAGATCCTACGTCTCCTAACCCTTCTTCTTCCTTGTCTCTGATTCTTCCCATACAAAACACCGCATGGGCCGCCGGACGGACGGCCGGCCCCCACTGCCTGTGTTCCTCTGCCACCCCCACCCCCACCCCCGCCCCCACCCGCGTCGAGTTTTCTTCGTTCAGCGAGGCCCCACAACCACCCGAGCCCCTTCGTTCGCACCGGCGAACTCCGGCGAGCTCTGAAAAATCGACTAACCAATTTTGAAATTTAGTCTACTGTGATTTAACTAGTGTGGACTATAAAAGGGGAAAACCATAAGCATTGGGAGTATAGTGTTGAGCGTGCCATGGCAGATCTGAAGGTGCAAACCGGACAAAGGCAACTTCGCAACCAAGACAAGAAATCAGAGTAAAGCAGTGGCTATCTATTTTCTAGCTGCGATAAATAAGTTGAGCATATACGAAAGAGTATCGCCTCTGGTGTGGTGCCGTGTATGCATCTGCTAAGAATTTGACGGTGCTGCGGTAGCGATGGCTGTCGGCGGCGTGGAAGCAGATCTAGGAGGGTAGATGGTGGCGGCGGGGCGCGGTAGACGAGACGGTCGTAGGAATGGCATCAGCAAGGTGGACGACGGCGGGGATGAAGCGAGAGGACGGGATGCAAGGATCCCGGTCCGAAGCCGTGGATGAGAGAGGTCGATCTCTTGTAATGGACGGCGGGGTCAGGGTATCAGCTCCGACATGGTGGAGGAGGACGGCGGTGAATGGGGTGGCGGACGGCGGTGGACGAAGGAGGCTGGGGTGGAGAGGGTGTTTTGGCACCCATGGAGTACAAATGGGGAAAAGGGATGTAGAGAGGAAGGTGGGAACCATGTATTCAGGACACGCTTGTCTCAAATGCGAGGAAATTTACAAAATTAGCCCCCGTTTCAAATTTCCTACATCACATCAATATTAGTCGGTTGGGGATAGGTCGGTAATCTCGCATACACCGAATATTTGTCGACAAGAGTTTGTTTTTGGCACCCACCGTGTATGAATATGAATCGGGGAGGGAGCCAATTTCGGCCCAGGACACACTGTGTTTTGGCGCCCACCGTGTATGAATCCGGGAGAGAGGCGGTTATGTCACATTTGGGTGAAATTACAAACCTACCCCTATCAAAACCTATAGAAATCCAGCAAACAGGCTTTGTGTGGCAGAGATAGGCAGTAGTAATTTCCATCTCGCAGATTTTGGTTTCGGGCGGTTACTACAACTTTCCCTGCTTCGAACAAATTTTGCAGAGTGCACGTTTACCGTGCCAACTCAATTCGAATCCCGTTTGGATTCTATTTGTTTCGGGTGGGATCCATTTTCAATTGGAATTAAATTCTATATACATCATTTTTTATATATACTTTCAAAAGCACAACACCATTTATACATAAATATGGTTTACAAATGGCATGATCTCAGATTCATAAGGTTGTATCCATCAATTTGGATTTTCAAATATTTGAAACCACTTTATGTTGAAATCCAATGTATGCATTCCTCGCTAACTGTGTCCGATTAATGTGTGTTTCATGCGGGTTTTTTACTTCTCAAACATGTATAATGTGTTTCACACACGCAACATATAGTGTAATCCCGTTTCGACATTAATTGCATATAAACCATGCATTGTTTGTAATTAAAGAATATATGGATCACCAATATTGATAAACTATATAACATTACGACGTGTGCCCAAATTCAAATGAATATGCATGTTTGATACACCAATTTGCGTTATGATATTATCGATGTCGTGATCTCCAGTTTTATTATTTGAATCCCCTTTAATCTAGATATTCATCTCATATAGATATCACTCATGCTTATATAGGACTATCTCTCTGGACCTATACGTGTTCATCGTCTCTCAAGTATCTCTTGTGCTACCTATATGTCGACAATGATCTTTTATCTTCGTAACACACTGGCGGTACTCTCTCCCTCGACCTTCATCACTCTATCTCTCTCTAAGAATATCTCGCTCCCTGCTATGTGTCTCTAACTATGATTCTCCATGTGGAATCTCTTTCTCTCGCGCAAACACAAAACTTTGTCTCCCGGGGTCTCATTTCTCTCTACTATTCCCATGTGTGCCACTCGCACACCCCTCATACAGAGATGTCTTTCCCTCCTTAGATATGAGAACCTACGACTCTTCCTCTTAAATATCTCTTTCTCACACACAAACACAAACTCTGTCTCCCAGTGTCTCATATTTCTCCACTGTTCTCTTGTATGTCGCTCACACACACTCTCTCTCCCTAGAGATATCTTGCGTTCCCTCATATGTCTCTCTAGCTATCACTCTCGTTGTGAAATATCTTTCTCTCTCGCAGACACAAAACACCGTCTCTTGGGATCTCATTTCTCTCTGATATCTGTTTGTATGTGACTCACATGCACCCTCTCTCTATCTCTCTCACACCCACACACATAACTCAGCCTTCTGATCCACTCGACTCCTATCTCTAACGCACACTAGCTAGCATCTTTATCTTCCTATTTATCCGTTTCTCCATCAACCTTCTTTCTCGCCCTCACTCTTGCTTCCTATCACGCACACTACATATGTTTCTCTCTACATGCAGCCAAGTGCCCTCTTTTTATCTTTCTCTCTCACACACATATATAACTTCACCCTCTGAACCACCCGGCGATCATATCCAACACTCAAACTAGAAGATGTCCCTCTAGCTAGCATCTCCATCTCTGTACCTATCTGTAGTTTCTCCATCAACATTTCTTTCTCGCACGGAGTATTGCTTCCTATCACCCACATTATATATGTCTCTCCATACATATGCATTTACAGGTTGATCTCTTTTGCACAATTGTTGTGCCTCACTCCCTTTGCTCGCCATAGATGCATGCTCTAGCCCACACCACTATCTCTTAAAGACAAAAATGCATGCTCAATTGTCGGGCCTTCTTCCCTGCATTCTCACATGCATGCATATTGTCTTACCGATCCATCTCTCCCATGTCATTGATCTTATGACTTATGTCTTCTTTCTTTTATCTCGATCATGCGCGCGCGCACACACACATCCCACGTATACATGTATACCTCTCACACATGCATGTTTAAGGTCTCTATTTCTCCATACGTAGTTAATTACCCTCAAGCCTAATGCCATGTCGAATCGTTCTCCTCTTGTGTGCACATAACTTATGCATGGATGGGTAAAACACACAATCACACTAAACAATCTCCTTCTAGCTACCCCCTCTCATTCTTCCCCTATATCCCCAAAACCAATAAGACCATCCCTTTGTTTAACTCCCGCCTACATGCACCATCGATATATAGTAGTCTTCCTCGGTGTCTCTCGAACAAACACGTTCTCTCGATGTCGACTCCTCTCACGCGCACACACCTTGTCTTCCCTCTCTACGGGCATTTTCTCTCTCGCACCCCATCGTTGGTGGCCTCTGCCATACACATCACCTCTCTATGATGAAGCCATGCACACTTTAATTACATCTGCCACCAAGGACCCCGCGACACACACACACAAACGCACGCACACACACCTACCCACCCACCCACACACACACACTAAGACTCCATCTCTCTCTCTCTCACACACACACACACAATACACACACCCACACACACACGCATGCACGCACACTCACCCACCCACACACACACACACTAAGACTCCATCCCTCTCTCTCTCTCTGTCACACACACACACACACACTGTAACGCCCCAAGACCGACGCTCCAGATGCCTTCCATGTTTTGCGTGTTCGTCGTGTGATTTGTTTTGTTCGTTGCATCCATCTTTGCATCATTTCATCATGCACCCCTTTTTAAAACTCAATTAAATAAACCGTGTGGATCTTAGATCCATTTAAATTGAGAGAATTCACATGGTGATTTCTCTTTATAACATATCCTCCCAATATTTAGGGAGCTACTATAAAATATTTTATTTGCTTGGAATTAACCGTAACACACTCGCAAAATTCCCATGCCCTTTCTACTTCAAGTTTGGTCCCCAAACTTTGCCAACAATTCTTATCTCTTTTATCGAGGCTCCTCCTAAAGTCTCAACATTTTTGGACCTCCCTAGCACCTAGCTACTTCCTATGCAAGACCATTTGAATTAAATTCAAATGCGTTCGAATTCTAACCTCTCACACATACACACTCCTATTTTCTTGGGTCACGCTCGTTTTTGCGAGTCCAAGAAAATTGCCCTCCTGCCCAAGCTCCACCCCTAACCTCTCTCTCTTTTCTTTCTTCTCTCTATTTTTTTATTTAGAAGAGAATGGAGAGAGCCCAGCAGCCTACTGATACGTCTCCATCGTATCTACTTTTACAAACACTTTTGCCCTTGTTTTGGACTCTAACTTGTATGATTTGAATGGAACTAACCCGGACTGGCGCTGTTTTCAGCAGAATTGCCATGGTGTTGTTTTTGTGCAGAAAATAAAGATTCTCGGAATGTCCTGAAACTCCACGGAACACCTTAGAAAAAATAAAGAAAAATCCTCGCAAAAGATGAACACCAGGGGGCCCACACCCTGTCCACGAGGGTGGCCCCCCTGGGCGCGCTCCCCTACCTCGTGGGCCCCCTGGTGGCCCTCCGACGCCAACTCCAACTCCATATATTGGCCTTCGGGGAGAAAAAAATCAGGGAGAAGAAATCGTCGCATTTTACGATACGGAGCCGCCGCCAAGCCCTAATCTCTCTCGGGAGGGCTGATCTGGAGTCCGTTCGGGGCTCCGGAGAGGGGAATTCATCGCCGTCGTCATCATCAGCCATCCTCCATCACCAATTTCATGATGCTCACCGCCGTGCGCGAGTAATTCCATCGTACGCTTGCTGGACAATGATGGGTTGTATGAGATTTATCATGTAGTCGAGTTAGTTTTGTTAGGGTTTGATCCCTAGTATCCACTATGTTCTGAGATTGATGTTGCTATGACTTTGCTAGGCTTAATGCTTGTCACTAGGGCCCGAGTGCCATGATTTCAGATCTGAACCTATTATGTTTTCATGAATATATGTGAGTTCTTGATCCTATCTTGCAAGTCTATAGTCACCTACTATGTGTTATGATCCGGCAACCCCGAAGTGACAATAATCGGAACCACTCCCGGTGATGACCATAGTTTGAGGAGTTCATGTATTCGCTATGTGCTAATGCTTTGTTTCGGTTCTCTATTAAAAGGAGGCCTTAATATCCCTTAGTTTCCAATAGGACCCCGCTGCCACGGGAGGGTAGGACAAAAGATGTCATGAAAGTTCTTTTCCATAAGCACGTATGACTATATTCGGAATACATGCCTACATTACATTGATGAACTGGAGCTAGTTCTGTGTCACCCTATGTTATGACTGTTACATGATTAACTACATCCGGCATAATTATCCATCATTGATCCGGTGCCTACGAGTTTCCCATATACTGCTTCTCACTTATTTACTTTTCCGTTGTTACTGTTACAATCACTACAAAATACCAAAAACATTACATTTGTTGTCTTTACTTTTGTTGCCGTTATCACCACTATCATATTACTTTGCTACTAAACACTTTGCTGCAGATACTAAGTTTCCAGGTGTGGTTGAATTGACAACTCAGCTGCTAATACTTGAGAATATTCTTTGGCTCCCCTTGTGTCGAATCAACAAATTTGGGTTGAATATTGTACCCTCGAAAACTGTTGCGATCCCCTATACTTGTGGGTTATCACCTACCCAGATCGGCCCAACCTCCCCTAGGCCCAGCAGCCCCCTATCTAACCCTAGGCCGACCCCTACTCTCTTCCTCTCCATCGATCCCTCCTCCTCATTCCCTCGCGCCGCCGCCCACAACACACTCATCGCCAGGGAGAGGAGCTCCCCACGCCCTTGCCCCGTCCCTGACCGCCACTCCCCCTGCTCCTCCATGTGGTGCCGATCGGCGACCAAGACGAACGGGAACCGCACCGGAGCTCCTTCCTCTACGCTCTCTCCTGGAGCCGCTCGCTGCTGCTGCTCTTCATCGACGCGCAAGTCCCGCCGCGGTTGCTGCTCTGCTCCTGCCCCGCCGGTCGCCTGTGCCTCGACCCCGCGTCCTTGCCTCCGGTGACCGTCGCAGCTCCGTGCACCCCGGCCCCCTCCTTCCTCAATGGAGCAGGTCCCCGTGCCCCACGACTTCGTCTGCATCGTCTCCTGCTCCTCGCCTCAAGCATCGATGCTCCAAGGCCGGCCTCCTGCAGTTCGTTGTTGCCTGAGCTCCCCACCACCAGCAAGCAACCGACCTCGCCGCCCATCGCCATCAACCCCTCCACCCGCGTCCTGCACACCGCTGCCCCGAGCACCCCTGTCCTCGAGCACATGTTTACTTCGGTTACGCTCAAGCGCTCTGACCCGTTGCTGCCATGGCCTTGCATTCATCTGGCCCTGTTGTGTTCATGGAGCCACTGTACCATGGCCAAGACCGAGACCCCGTGAACGTCAAGTTCTTCCATGACGCCCGAACGATTACAGGCCGAAACGCCAAGTCCCACTTCAACAAGTGTACCTCTACTTCAGATTCACTAAGTACCCTTCGAATGCGCCAAGTTCGACTACATGGATACGACAAGTTCCTCTCCAAAATGTGTACCACTACTGTCGAGGGGAGGTAAGGAACTGCCATCTAGCTCTGCACTAGATTCTCCTTCTGTTATAAGTAAGCTTGCGATGCCTAAACCCATTACCACTTTGAATTCTGATATGTCGCATGTTATTGATGATGCCTCTTCTGCCATGCATGATACTTGTGATGAAACTACTTCTATGCTTGATACTACTGTGCCACTTGGTGAATATCTTGATGGGCAAATTGCTAGGTCTAGAGAAAGTGAAATTATTGAACCTGAATACGATGATGTTAGTGATTATGAACCTATGCCTGCTATTCCTGGGGGTTATCTTTTCGATGATGAATCTTCTGCAGCTATTTTTGCTTGCCAGGATAGACGTGAACTTCAGAGGTTACTAATTAAATGGAGTAAAGAATCTTTTAGAGGTAGAATGAAACCCGACCCTGCTTTTGCTACTTCACCTATCTGTGTTCCTGATCAGGACTATTATGATTTTTCTGTTGATCCCGATATAATTACTTTGGTTGAATCTGATCCTTTCTATGGCTATGAATCTGAAACTGTTGTGGCACATCTTACTAAGTTGAATGATATAGCTGCCATGTTTACTAATAATGAGAGATCGCGCTATCTTAATTTACTCAAAATATTTAGGTTCTCGTTAAAGGGTGATGCTAAGATATGGTATAATTCTCTTGATCCTGGTTGTGTGCAAAGTCCCCAGGATATGATTTATTACTTCTCTGCTAAATATTTCACTGCTCATAGAAACAAGCTGCTTTGAGGGAAATATACAATTTTGTGCAAATTGAAGAAGAGAGTCTCCCACAAGCTTGGGGGAGGCTTCTCAAGTTACTTAATGCTTTGCCTGATCATCCTTTTAAGAAACCTGAAATATTTGATATCTTTTATAATGGACTTACTGATGCTTCCAGAGATTACCTGGATAGTTGTGCTGGTTCTCTCTTCAGAGAAAGAACACCAGATGACGCTGAAATTCTATTGAATAATATGTTGGCTAATAAAAATAATTGGGCACCTCCCAAGATACCTCCTGAGCTAGTTCCTGAGCCAATTACTGAGCCTATTCCTAAACCAACTCTGAAGAAGAGAGGTGTTCTATTTCTTAGTCCCGAACATATGCAAGAGGCAAAGAAATCTATGAAAGAAAAAGGTATTAAAGCTAAAGATGTTAAGAATTTACCTCCTATTGAAGAAATACACGGTCTTAATTTACCGCCCGTTGAAGAAGTATATGATCTCAATTACTTATTGACTGAAGAACCTCCCGATATCCCGACACAAGTAGTAAAGGTAAATTCTCTCTATAGATATGATAAAGCTGAAGTCCCTCCTACTAAAATTGCTAGTCAGTGCCTGGATGAGTTTGATAACTTTATGTTTAAGCAAGATGACATTAATGCTTATTTTCGTAGACAATGAAAACAAGATGCTTATATGATTAAACGCTTGGGTGATTATATGGCTGATATTAGAGGTGAACTTAAACTTGTTAGCAAACATGCTTCTATGGTTACCACTCAAGTAGAACAAGTACTTAAAGCTCAGAAAGAAGTGCTTGATGAACTGAATAGTAAGAAAAATGATTATGTTGTTAGAGTGGCTACTAGAACCGTTAGAATGACTCAGGAACCTTTGTATCCTGAAGGCCACCCTAAGAGAATCGAACAAGATTCTAAGAGAAATGATATTGATGTACCTAGTTATTCTAGAAAGAAGAAAAAGAAAAATGATAGGACTTTGCAAACTTCTAGTGAACCTATTGCTGAGCCACCTGAGAATCCAAATGATATTTCTATTTCTGATGCTGAAACACAATCAGGTGATGAACATGAACCTAGTGATAATGTTAATGATAATGTTCATGTTGATTCTCAACCTAGTAATGATAATGATGTAGAAGTTGAACCTGCTGTTGATCTTGATAACCCACAATCAAAGAATCAACGTTATGATAAAAGAGATTTTGTTGCTAGGAAACATGGTAAAGAAAGGGAACCATGGGTTCAGAAACCCATGCCTTTTCCTCCGAAACCATCCAGGAAAAAGGATGATGAGGATTTTGAGCGCTTTGCTGAAATGATTAGACCTATCTTTTTGCGTATGCGATTAACTGATGTGCTCAAAACAAATCCTTATTCTAAGTATATGAAGGATATTATTACTAATAAAAGAAAGATACCTGAAGCTGAAATTTCGACCATGCTTGCTAATTATACTTTTAAGGGTGGAATACCAAAGAAACTTTGAGATCCCGGAATACCTACTATACCATGCTCCATTAAGGGAAATTATGTTAAAACTGCTTTATGTGATCTTGGAGCCGGTGTTAGTGTTATGCCTCTCTCTTTATATCGTAGACTTGACTTGAATAAGTTGACACCTACTGAAATATCTTTGCAAATGGATGATAAATCAACTGCTATACCTGTCGGTATTTGTGAGGATGTGCCTTTTGTGGTTGCAAACGTTACTATTTTAACGGACTTTGTTATTCTTGATATTCCTGAGGATGATAGTATGTCTATTATTCTTGGTAGACCTTTCCTTAATACTGCAGGGGCTGTTATTGATTGCAACAAAGGCAATGTAACTTTTCATATTAATGGCAATGAGCACACGGTACACTTTCCGAGGAAGCAACCTCAAGTTTATAGTGTCAACTCTTTTTGAAAAATTCCATCGATTATACTTGGAGGTTTTGAATTTCCTCTTCCTACTGTCAAGAAAAAGTATGATATACTCATTGTCGGGGATTTTCGTATCCCCGTTGAGCTAACTTAGTGCTATTCGAAATTTCTCCTGTTCCGTGTTAATCGGAATGAGCTCGTTTACAAGACTTGATCAACCTTGTTAGTGGATTCATTTTGATGATCACGAGATGGATGAAACTAGAAGCACAACCTTCTGTACCCTCTTTATATTTTCTTTTGTTTAGTAGAAATAAAGTGAAATAGTATTTATCTGTCTGTCTCCTGACTTATCCGCTCAATACAAAAATATACCAAAAATAAAAGTCCTCAGAACGACATGCCAATTTTTTATGATTTTTTTGGGAATATTTAAGAATTTACTATGCAAAAATCACCGCGGGGGGAGCTGCCACCTGGCCACGAGGGTGGAGGGCGCGCCCTACCCCCCTGGGCGCGCCCCCCTGCCTCGTGGGTGCACGGTGGCCCTCCTCCACTTATTCCTACACCCATCTTCTTCCTCTGTCTCACACAAACACGAAAAACCAACTCAAGCACGAGTTCCAGCCCCCGTTGCTGTGATTTTCGATCTCCTTGCTCAAAGCACCTCTCGCAAAACTGCTTGGGGAAATTGTTCCTTGGTATGTGACTCCTCTATTGGTCCAATTAGCTTTTGTTCTATTGCTTTATTCATTGCAAATTTGTGCTGCATAGGTGACCATGTTATTGAGCTTGCATGTCAAATTTATATGGTTCCAAGTAGTTCCAATGCTTTATATAGGCTCTAGGCACTTGGAGGAGTTGTTGCTATCAATTTTATTGAAGTTGGTTCACTTTTATTTGAAGTTACTAAAAATTTCAGATTGTTTCAGAAATAATGAAGAGATTTTTGAGGGGCTCATTGAGCCGAAGCTCCAAGGAAAAACAAAAGGAAGAATAACAGAAGCCCAAATTTAATTTGCCTCGCACCGCGGAGGTCCGGTCGTGTGAATGGCCTTCTGATGACTTCTTGAGGAGAGCCGGGATTTATGAAGACTTCTATTTATTAATTGAGAACGCTGGCCTCACCAACTTCCTCTGCGACCAACGTCATCAGTATCTCTTACTCACAAATACCTTTGTGCAAAATTTCTACTTTTTCCCTAAGAGTTCACCTCCATCGGTAGAATTTCATTTATATGACATTGTTGAAAGGATGCCATTAGCTGAATTTTGCGAGGTATGCAAAATACCTTTTGACGGCACCTTGGATCAACCACACCGTAATGAAGTACAAGCTTTTATTAACACTATCATGGTGGGAGAAACCAGGAAGGTTTCTGATGCAAGAATCACCAGCATACATTTTCCTGTTTTACGATACTTTGCCTTATTTGCTAGTCGTTGCCTGATAGGTCGTGAAAACTGTGGAAACCTTAGTATTCCTGATGTTATCATTTTATTCCATGGTTTATATCAAAGTAACTCTATTAGTATGGGTGGAATTGTTGCTAGGCGGTTAAGTCTGAACAGTACTAAAGGCCCCATCTTTGGAGGTATTTATGCCTCACACCTAGCTGAACATTTTGAAATACCTATTAGGCATGAGGAGGAAGAGGAAACATCGCTGCCTCGTGCTTATTTAGATTATAGGAGTATGCTAGCACATTATTTTCTTGTTAAGAGTCGTGAAGGGGAACTCAAATATAAATTGTACTTTGATAAACATCACCCTGAGATTATTACTTTGCCTGCTCCCTCTCTGTTTAACTTATCTGCAGGTCCTCACATCACTCTGTGGGCGGCCATTCGAGCCTATCGAAATTCACCCGCCCCGGAACCGGAACCACAAGATGAGCCTCCACGACTATCTATTTATTCTTGGGATCCAGAGGAGGCTGTCAGCCAATGGCAGCCGGAGCCTTCTGCGTCACAGTATGACCCCAGCTTCACCTACGGGTATCTGCCAGGCCATCCCCGGCAATAGACCAACTTAGGCCAAAAGCCTAAGCTTGGAGGAGTACGTATTTCCCACCGACATTACATTCATGTTCACACACACTCATTGCTAGATGTCGGTGTTCATACTCTTTCACTGTAATATCCATACTAGTTTATTTTCTTTTTCTTGCTTTCTTCTTGTGTGTTTAATAAAGCTTAAGAAAAAAATAGTAGTAGTTTATTTCTTTGCTGTAGTAGTTAAAAAAGAAAAAACCAAAAATACTTCTCGTTCTTCTTTTGTTTGTTGGGAGCTTTCCCGTGTAAATAGTTTTTATTTCTTTTTCTTTTCTTTGGGGGTCAGTAGGAGAAGACCATGATTAAATTGTTGAAGTGGCTCTTATGTGCATGATTGTTTATTTTAACTTAGAGCCCATATTACTTGTCTTCTCTCTTGAGTTGAATGCTTGCAGATTCCAGCTTAGTCCAATGCACGTGCACTCTTATTATTATACACTTCGTTCGGTCGTGCAAGTGAAAGGCAATAATGATGATATATGATGGACTTATTAGGATGAGAAAAGCTGGTATGAACTCGACCTCTATTGTTTTAGTTAATATGATGATTCATCGTTCTTGATTCAGCTATTATGAAGTAAACATATTTGCAATGACATTTAGAGATTATATTTGCTTGTGCCATGCTTGATTAGCTATGAGTTATAATGGTTTACCTTGCATGCCAACATGCTATTAAAATGATTATGATGTGGTATGATGGGATGGTATCCTCCTTTAAATGAATTGAGTGACTAGACTTGGCACATGTTCATGCATGTAGTTCAATCAAATCAACATAGCCTTCATGATATTTATGTTCATGGTGGATTATATCCTACTCATGCTTGTATTCAGTGTAAATTAATTTTGATGCATGTTTACGACTGTTGTCGCTCTCTCAGTAGGTCACTTCCCAGTCTTTTGCTAGCCTTCACCTGTACTAAGCGGGAATACTGCTTATGCATCCAAACTCCTTAAACCCCAAAGTTATTCCATATGAGTCCATTATACCTTCCTATATGCGGTATTTACCTACCGTTCCAAGTAAATTCGTATGTGCCAAACTCCAAACCTTCAAATGAAATTCTGTTTTGTATACTCAAGCAGCTCATGTTTCAACTAGGGTTGCCCTTATCTTCCATGTTAGGCCACTACTAGGGAAAACGCTATACACAGAGGTATAGCAGTAGCGTTGGTCAAAACTCGGCGCTAGCGCTACTTAGTAGTAGCGCTTGTTGCAAAACCATGCTACAATCATTATTTTAGCAGTAGC
This sequence comes from Triticum dicoccoides, assembly GCF_002162155.2. Taxonomy (NCBI): domain Eukaryota; kingdom Viridiplantae; phylum Streptophyta; class Magnoliopsida; order Poales; family Poaceae; genus Triticum; species Triticum dicoccoides. Next base: position 494,690,614 of record NC_041389.1, read on the forward strand.
GCATCTCCACAGAAAAGCGCTACTACTAAAATTCTCTCACTGGTGCCGGTAGGCTAGGAATAGTAGCAGCGCTTCTCCCAGAAGCACGCTACTGCTAAAAACATTGTAGCAGCGCGTTTCTTCTTTACAGCGCTACTACTATGTAAAAGAAAATGAATAGAAAAATAAGTAGAAAAGTAAATGAAAATGAAAGAAGTAGAAAAAGGAGAAATGAAAGAAAGAAAATGTAAAGAAAACAAAAGAAAAAGAGAAAGAAAACAGAAAGGGTTAGCTGCAGCGCGTTTTGATGAAACACGCTATAGCTATCTTAGCTATAGCGCGTTTCATCAAAACGCGCTACTGGTAGTTTGACTCAAATCGCGGCGGCCCTGGCTCAAAATTTCACTGAGTCCTTTTCCCCCCTCTCTACTCCCCCCTGTCCCCCAACTGCTCCATTGCCGCCGTTGCCCTACCGCGAGCCTTCGACCACACCGCCATCGCCCGAGGCCGCCTTCGACCACACCGCCGCCGCCCACCGCCTTCGACCACACCGCCGCCGCCCGAGGCCGCCCCCTCGACCTCACAGCCGCCGCCCGAGGCCGTCGTCGGCCTCACTGTCGCCTCCCTCGAGCAAGCCGCTGCCGTCCTCAACCTCACCGCCGCTGCCCAAGCTAGAGCCTGCCCTCGCCGCCAATCGTAAGGCTATGCCTCTCCTGTCCCTACCCTCCTATTTCTCTCTGCTAGGGAAATTATATATATGTGTTGATACTGTGTTGATGTTCATATAAACCCTCGGTGTTCATATGAAACCTAGATTTTTTTAGGGCAGTAGGCATTTTATAACATTTAGGAAAAATGATTTGCTATTTTGTTAGGAAATTAGCTAGGGAAATTTTTATGAAAATTCCTAAACAGTAATTCCATTTAGCTTTAAACTAATAGAGGGTATATAAATAATAGTAGCATTTAGATTTAAATTAACAGAGGGTATAAACAAAAAACACTTAGCTATAAAAAAATATTTTGACTACGGACCTGAATTTGTTCCAACTTTCATTCAAATGAAATTTGAATTATTTGGACTATGGACCTGAATATTTTTGAAGAAATTGGGTATAGGTACTAAGGTCTTGCTGTGGAAATTTTGGTGAGGTCAAAAGGGTTAGAGAAAATGTAGTTCCTAGACTTTTAGCTTTAGAGAAAAAACAAAAGTATTTAGCTATAAATAAAAAACAGTAGCTATGGCATTTAGCTATAAACAAAAAACAGAATTGTTTTTCTTTTCAAAAACTTGGTGAAACAGAACAGTAGCTATATGTCATTGATGTTCATTTGAATATTCCATTATTGTTGATTATATCTTTTCATTGAAGTGGCCATGTTATATGCAAATTCCTCAATAGTGTTTGCTCATGTTATATCTTTTCACTGAAGTTGTTCGATTGTGCCCAAGTGGCTTTCTTGTTTCCAGGGAATGATGCTGAGTGGCCTATGTTTTGCCGGATATCATGATGACATTTCTATGCGCTAAAGATTCTTCTATAAAGCCTGTTCAAATACAAAACAAATATGCCCCAAAAAAACAAGAAACCTGTTAAATTAGCAGTAGCGAGTGTATAGAAGTTAGCAGCAGCGCCTCTATAGCAGTAGCGCGTTGCTGCAATATGTAGCGCCGGTGACCACGCGCTACTGCTATATGTTAGCTGTAGCACCTTATAAGTAGCGCCCCACCCCGCGCTACTAATAAACCTAAAACCCGCGCTGCTGCTAGCCTTTTCCCTAGTAGTGGGCAGTTATTCTCAAGAGGAGTGGACTCCGCTCCTCATTCACGAGAAAAATGGCTGGTCACCGGGATGCCCAGTCCCATGCTTTATGCAAACTAAATCAAAATAATTGCAAATGGAACTCCCCTTGGGACCCGTTGAATGTTGGAGGCACTCGTTGTTGGATCATCGGAATGTTGCCGTGGCACCATTTCCGTTGTAGTTTCCATGGCACCCCTTTGTTCCGCCACGGTGACAAATGCTTCATAACATGCTCATGTCAACGTTTTCAAAAAAAATTCATAAAACTTGCATATGTCATCCGCATCATGATAACAACAATTAAAATGTTTAAAATTGTTGTTTGAGATATATTGCTAATTGACATGTGGGGATTTACTGGAATTGTTGTTTCTTGTTTCCGGCCTAACTTAAACTTGCCTAGATAGGTAGTTTAATTATGATTCACCCCTTGCCATGTTTAACAACATTTAATATTGATGACTAGCATAAACAAGAGCGAACTAAATGATTGATTGTGGTGTTTCATCAATATGCAACGAGTTGCATATTGAGCTCCACTTAACTTGTAGTATTGTTTGTGTACTTTTCCTTGCCATGCCTTTTTAAACCGGACATGCATCATACTTGATTGTGCATCATGCCATGTTTATGCTTGTGTGTTTACCATGTTGCTTGCTTCTTTCTGGTTTGCTTCTGTCGTTAGCTTCGGTTTCGTTCCGGAGTTGTGAGGATTCGTTCGACTACGTCCGTTTGTATTCTTCATGGACTCGTTCTTCTTCCTAGCGGGATCTCAGGCAAGATGACTATTACCCTCGATATCACTTATATCTTTGCTTGCTAGTTGCTCTGTTCTATCGCTATGCTGCACTACCTATCACTTGTTTACCATGCCTCCCATATTACCATGTCAGCCTCTAACCTTTTCACCCTTCCTAGCAAACCATTGTTTGGCTATGTTACCGCTTTTGCTCAGCCCCTCTTATAGCGTTGTTAGTTGCAGGTGAAGTTGAAGATTGCTCCATGATGGACAGGATTATGTTGGGATATCACAATATCTCTTATTTAATTAATGCATCTATATACTTGGTAAAGGGTGGAAGACTCGGCCTTATGCTTGGTGTTTTGTTCCACTCTTGCCGCCCTAGTTTCCGTCATACCGGTGTTATGTTCCCGGATTTTGCGTTCCTTACGCGGTTGGGTGATTTATGGGATCCCCTTGATAGTTCGCTTTGAATAAAACTCCTCCAGCAAGGCCCAACCTTGGTTTTACCATTTTCCTCACCTAGCCCTTTTTCCCTTGGGTTTCCGGAGCCCGAGGGTCATCTTTATTTAACCCCCCCGGGCCAGTGTTCCTTCGAGTATTGGTCCGAACTAGAGCCACTTGCAGCGCCACCTCGGGGAAACTTGAGGTCTGGTTTTAGTTGTACGTAGTGTTCATCCAGTGTGCCCTGAGAACGAGATATGTGCAGCTCCTATCAGGATTTGTTGGCACATCGGGCGGCTTTGCTGGTCTTGTTTTACCATTGTCGAAATGTCTTGTAACCGGGATTCCGAGTCTGGTCAGGTCTTCCTGGGAGAAGGAATATCCTTCGTTGACCGCGAGAGCTTATCATGGGCTAAGTTGGGACACCCCTGCAGGGTATTATCTTTCGAAAGCCGTGCCCGCGGTTATGTGGCAGATGGGAATTTGTTAATGTCCGGTTGTAGAGAACTTGACACTTGACTTAATTAAAACGCATCAACCGCGTGTGTAGCTGGCATGGTCTCTTTTCGGTGGAGTCCAGGAAGTGAACACGGTTTTGGGTTATGTTTGACGTAAGTAGGAGTTCAGGATCACCTCTTGATCATTGCTAGCTTCACGATCGTTCCGCTTGCTCTCTTATCGCTCTTATTTGTGTTTGTTAGCCACCATATCATGCTTAGTCGCTGCTGCAACCTCACCACTTTACCCCTTCCTTTCCCTTTAAGATTTGCTAGTCTTGATACCCATGGTAATGGGATTGCTGAGTTGTCGTGTCTCACAGATTACTACAACAATAGTTGCACGTACAGGTTATGCGATGATCCTGACGCGAGAGCGATGTTTACTTGTTATGGAGTTCTTCTTCTGCTTCTTCTTCGATCAGGGGATAGGTTCCACGTTGGCAGCCTGGGCTAGCAGGGTGGATGTCGGTTGAGTTTCTGTTTGTGTTTCATCCATAGTCGGATGGTGCTCTTCTGTAAGATGATGTTGTATTCGTGTGGCATTGTATGCCTTATGTATGTATCCCTATCTATTATGTAATGTTGATGTAATGATATCCACCTTGCAAAAGCGTCTTTAAGATGCGCTTCTATCCTTGGTGGGCCCTTCGAGTTGCTTTAGGATAGGGTCGCATCTTGGGCGTGACACACACACACTAAGACTCCATCTCTCTCTCTCTCTCTCTCTCTCTCTCTGACACACACACACACACACACCCCACACACACACACGCACTAAGACTCCATCTCTCTCTCTCTCTCTCTCTCTGACACACACACACACCCCCCACACACACACACACTAAGACTCCATCTCACACACACATGCTCTAGGCGGAGCATTTGTTCCTACCACCCTTCATCCAACCTTACCCGTATGATAAATAATCACCTTAATTTACTTGTATAACATGGACACATTCCACTTTACTGTAGTAGTCAGCAAACTTATCATCTGTACCATTATAAAAAAACAAGTTGGCGATGATGGTGTGCCTGCCATCTTGTAATATAGACCGTCTGATCTATATCTGACGGATAGAAAGCAAACTATGATAATTTTACAAAAAGATACCCGCACCTCTCTCCACGTCCTTATATCCCACAACCTCATTGCTTAGTAATTAAAAAAGAAAGTCTCTGGAACAATCTAGCATGGTGGCCGCTGCCGCCTGCTGGCGCCGTCCATCCCCATGCCTCCTCCTATTCCGACCACCGGTCACCACCACGCTCCACTCCTCCTCACCTTATCTCTCATCTTTCATTTTTTTGATGACATTCTCGAGATACCAGTTTTCCGATAAAATTCTTGAGATATCATTAGTTTTCACACATGGGATTACTCCTGCATGGTCAATTACAACAGGTGTTTTGTAAAAAAATGCATATTGATGTTCCGTGCAATGCACGAGCATCTTGCTTGTAATTATATAACGCAAATCACGAGCAGGAAGTGACATTTTTTTTACACAACCACGTTAACATGGCCACGTAAATCACTAGCTAAAGTAAATACCATTATACTTATATCCCGATGCAAAAGGTTGAGTACATGTCCGAAGAGTAGAGTCGCACACACGCACTCTGTTTCTCAGAATCTCTCTCACATACACACACTAATTATGTGACGCCCACTGAAGCAGACACGTATGTTACAATTTGTGCACCCGCGGGTACACGTGATGCTGCGCATTTATTTAAGCTAGACGGAGAACCCAAACAGTAGCTGCATTCATTCCCCTTCCTCCGCCTCTTCTTTGGTCTCCGTCGCCTGATAGCCATGGCCCGGCCTAAGGTAACAACATACGCCATACTCCCGCCGGAGCGGCGCTTTAATACGGAAGTTTTAGTGGTCATGCATGCATCTTTTTGTACTTGTACTCCTATATAATGGTTGATCGGTCGCTTCCCGCGGACGTGTGCGGGTGGTGGAAGAGGAAGGAGAAGGGAACCAGGCTGTGGAGTAACAGTTTTTACCACAATTTCTTAGGAAACTGAGTGCAATAATTGAGTAGTTTTGCAAACTACCAGTACTACACCTGAAAGGATTCAAAATCTATACTCCCTTGCCAGCGCGCGCTTCCCGCGTGAAATGGTAAGCGTCGCACTGGAGCGTTAGTGCCGCATTAATACCCGGCTAGAGCGGAGGCGACCTCTCACTGGCGCCGGCCTTGAAGTGGCGCGACGGCCGAGAGAGCGCCGCTTCCCGGTGCACGCGACTGCTCCGCGTCGATACTAGCCATAGGACCTGTTTGGATCCATCGGGTTAGAGTTAGTTTGAGCTAGTTGGGTCTCAAATAGCCCTAAAGTATCCAAGCATGAGGGTTTAAATTGGAGCAAGTTGCACCGAACCCACCAAAAAAACTATCCCACCCAAGAGGTGCTAACTGGAGATAGTTCTCATTGGGACCACTGAAAAATAACTTTTCTCCCTCCATCAAGTGCATTTATTGTCTATCTAACCCTATCACCCAAACACCTCTTTGGCTACAGTTAGTTCAGGGTTAGTCATGAGTTAGTCTAACCTCTAGCTAAGTTAGAGTATCAAACAGGAGCAGTATAGGACATGCAAGTTGCTCAAAGCATACAGTCAAATTCATACGTGAAATGATTTTTTTATTTTTGAAAAAGGAACGTGAAAGGAATTTTTTTAGAATGCTCTTGGCATGTCGCTAACATGTGATGAGTTAACCGACCTCAATAGACGGCAAAAACGGCAGCCCACCGCACTTTGAGAGAGACGAGGAGGGAGAAGCGATACAGACTGCTGGATTACTAGAGATAGGTGTCGCACGGAAGCCAAGAAATATGGTGATTGCATGGGTTAGCCATGTACTAGTATGATGTAACTACACTGGGATGACGTGTTTCGTACTCTTCCAGTCCACCGTGGAGATGATTGGTTGATTTTATATCGCTGAATAATATTAAATATTATGAGTGCAGACGCTCCACCACGAGGTTCCTTGCACCTTCTCGGTCGTCGGGAATCTATGTTCTTCCACTCTATTTTTTTACGTGAGGTTTGTTCATCCTTTTGCCAACACGCGAGACATCTAGCATCAAGGTGCACGTGTTATGCAAGGATCATTCCGTCTATATGAAGATCACGGGGGACTGGAACTATGAGACGGATATGTACCCAGGAGTGGATGTACGAACCTGGGTAATGTAGCGCAGTAAGTGAAGTAGAAAGGCACAAATGGTATAAACATGCGTGGCATATAGGGTGTGTTTTGTTGCATTCTCGACTCAGCATAGTTGTCCCCTCTTCATGCATGCTCTCTTCATGCATGCTTCTAGTGTATTTGTGCTAAACTAGTGTGGACTCATGCGCCCTCCATACACTCTACCAAACACCCAAAAGTGGGTCGAGAAGGGAACTCTTGGGCAGCATTTGTCTCTTGCTACGTACTACCACTAAATGTTGTATGTGCAATGCATGGTTATGTTATGGAGTACGTGCCTAAGTACTCTATTACTACTATATTAGTTGGAGGCACATATTAACTTTTATATTTGTTTATGTGTATGCCCCGAGACCTTCCAACTAGACGTGTCTTTCTCTCCAGGCCGCACTTTGTATCGTTCATACCACTAAGTACTACTATGTGTGGTCTCCGATCAAAAAGTGGAAGAAGTGGAGACGCTCTACCATGCTGTTTTTTTGCGCTAGGCTCTACCATGTTGTTCATGTCCCACTCCTTTCGCTGACGTGTGGGACATCTAGCACGTGTCGTGTTTGGCACTCTTCGTCGTAAGAGTTGAAACGCTAGCATTCATCAGAAATAAAAAATAATTATAAATCAGCAGTGATACTATTTTTTGAGAACCAATCAGTAGTGATACTATACCACGCGGTTTCCTTGCTCCTCAATATCGGAAAGAATACTTCCGTTCGCCAACATGTGGGACGTCGACCACCCTAGTCCACTTTCCATGCACGCAAAACTCCAAGGGAGAGTCACCCCGGTCGTCGTGCCGTAGTAACAATGACTAATGAGCCATCAAATCACATGCCCACTTCCCACTTTGAAGTTGCTCGGACGATGGAACCATCATGACTTCGTTGAATTACGCTTCTTGAAGAAAACTACTTTACCAACAGTACTGCTAGCTACAGTAGTTACTCCAACAGAGGCCTCCTTTCGTTCATAGGATAGGAATTTTATAGGAATATGAAAATCATAGGAAGTGAGATGACATGCATCTCAATTCTTATAGAGAAAGAGATGTCATATGATGGATAGGATAGGAATTTTTCCATTTAGTCTAGGCTAATGTACTGGTAATTTGCTCTAAAAACTACAGCAGTAACTAGTAGTACTGGTACATGCTCGTACTCAGACACACACACACACACACTAACTACTAGTACTACTACTTCTCACATGCTGGCCAGACGCCGTCGTTCTCCTTCCCGGCTATGTCGGTGACACCCCACCGTGCTTGGATCTCCGCCAACCTCTCCGCAATAGCGCGTGTGTCCTCTTCTTTCTTGCGGCGGCGGGCCTCTATTTTCTTGAGTGCTTTCTGACTTTTACGCTCCCTCTATGCGACTTTGGCCACCTCTCTCTGTACCGCCCATTCAGCCTTAGCATCTTCAAATTCCTCCCACATAGGTGTGAGGTCGCGAGCAGCAATGAACTCGGCATGACGGGATGCCATCGCTTCCCTACCATTTTGTGTGTGGTCGTGGGCGGCGAGGAACTCAGCGCAGCGGGATGCCATCGCTGCCTTACCGGTTAGTGTGCGGTGCGGTGGCATGAACGACGCTTGGTGAGAGCTCTGGGGTGGAGTGGCTGGACAACCGTACAGTGCATTGGTTTGTCAAGAGCTCAAGGAGAGAAGCCTAAGGAAATTTGGATTCCCCTTCAGTCCTGGTCATTTATTACCTAGTAATATGCATTGGCGGTCATCGAACTTGTCTTGATAGCTCACTTTGATCATTGTATACGAGATATAGTGATTATACGGTCATTGGCTCAGCGTATAGCACCTCATCAGCTCGTGTTCTTTATCTATCTACGCGGGCCTACCTGTCAATGGAGAAATAAATACTGTAAAAACCAAAATTATGCGTATGCGGGGAATCAAACCATGGACTCGTCGCTGCAATGCACCCTCGCAAGCCAAATGAAAATGAAATACTTCGCATCAGACACTCACGCTCACGCTGTCAAAGCATGCTAATGCATGCACGTCGCCCTCTAAATCAAAGTCCTGCTCATGGCGCAACGCAAACAGCGGGCCCATCACCTGCGCGCCCCGGCAGTGCCTGACATTACTGTTTAGATGTTTGATGGAGGCCTACGCGAACGCCGAGCATGTATTCACCTGGCTCAACACCAACGTTCATACTCGGAGCGCCTTGCTCATGTATATCGTCCATCACAATGACAATCTATAAAACAGCCTAGTTAGAGAGGGTACTATGGTATGGAGTATGTACTATCGTGAGCGACCGATCTTAGTGCCACTGCACACGAGTGTGTGTCTGATCGATTCGTCCATTATTCGTAAGTTAGGCTAGCTGGCGACAAGAGCGGTTGTCAATACGTTGCATATGCTTCAAAGGCTCGTCATCCATGAGTTCACACTTTACCACCACGCCAATGTCTGACCGCCCTGGCCTACCAAAACCCCTTCCATCACTAGCGCGCGCTTCCCGCCTGAAACGGTCACCGTCTCTCCAGAACATCAATGCCACATTCACCAGAGTTAACTGCAGGTGCAATTGGTGTGTCATTGACATGCGGGCTATATGCCCGTTAGGCCCACATGTCAGCAACCCAACGCATCTGTAGTAAAGTCACTGAAGCAGCGTACGCACTCACGCCCGACGAACCTACTCTGGCGCCAGTTGTCCATCAGTCTGCCGCAGCTCATTTCCACCCCCCCTCTATATTAACTTGAGCTCCAGCTCCCAGCCATAGCCAAAGACCCACACTTATTCTCCTCCGGTCCCTTCCTTCTGTCGGCACCACTCCAACCATGGCCTCCTGGCGCTCCGAAGCTCTCTTGGACGTACTGTCGCAGGAGCAGACGAGGGACATCGGCGGCTCCGCTCCGGGCGCGCTCCAAAGCTCTCTTCGACGTACTGTCGCAGGAGCAAACAAAGGAGATCACCGGCACCCCCCCGACCGCCCTCCGCCGCCACGACCATGAAGCCGGCGCGCGTGCGCGGGCGCAGCCAGCAATGAGGAAGAGTAGTACAGAGTAGGTCGCCGCCGCTCTGGTCCCAGTAAGGCCACCGCTACTCCACTCAATTGACCCCAAGCTTGGTGGGGTAAACATAGGTGGCCGATTAGCCGCTTGATGGCGAAGTGGAGGCACAAATCTTCAGAACCTTGTGCTCCGGAGGAGGAGGTTATCGAGGTGGATGAGGAGGAGGCAAAGGCAATGGCCAGCTTTCTCGGGTTCATGGCCGGACATGGTGGTCGGGCGCTGGCGTTCTTTTAGATTATGTTTACAGTAGGCTTTAGTACGGTTTGTGCAAAATATGTAATGAATTTCGTCCAGTTTGTAGGAATTTTTTTCGAAATGTAATGAATTTCATCCGATTAATTTGAAATTTTCTTTGTTTGCATGAATTTCGTCCGGTTAGTTCATATAGTTGTCGAAAGGTATGCGGGCAGCATCGGATGGCATCCATCAGTGTCCTCAGACAAATGCCGATGTAAATTTCTGGGCCAGCGCTGGAGATGCCCTAACTATCATGCTATAATCGCTAACAGTGCTCCATTCTTTGGCAGGGAACAGTTATCCCTCGATCAAAATCAGATCCGCGGTGTTTCGCACTCCTCTCGCGTAAGAGTCTAAACTCTTGCTTACATAAAAATGGAGCAAGTGGACGGCACTGTAGCACGTCATATCACTCAAACTAGCCCGCCAAACGAGCGGGAAAGCACCTCCCTCGTCATTTTGTTCTGGATTTATATCGATCGATTGTGTGAAAATGTTACGCTTCGCAAGTCATAAAGGAAAAGGCGGCACACTTACGACTCATACGTGTCGCACCCCCGACAGTCCGGCTCGCACGCCACTCACCTGAGGGGACACGCGTTGTCTTGCAATTTCACTGACATGTGGGACTGTAATTGAATAAACCATCGATAGCCGAAATCTAATCACTCGGCGGGCGTCGGCTGAGAAGAGAGAAACGGGGGAGGGAGAAGAGATAACCCGCCCTCCGCACATGGACTCCAAGAAATATATGGTGATAATGTGAGGTGGGCCATGATGGAGTCCGGCCCGCTTCCGGAGCCCGCTCTGACCGCCCTGGCCCCTCAAGACGCCAGCTGCCTGCCGCTTGCATGCATAGCAAGTACTGAAAAACTAGGCTATAAGCCCGCTTATGTGGAGGAGAGAGAGGCATTGACAAAGTCAAGGAGTGGGCTCTGCAAGAGCCCGTCTCTACACGTGCTCCTAGGTATAAAAAAATAATTCTAAAAAAGGCATAAAAAACAATTGTGTCTAAAAAAAGATAGGTAAAAAAATTGAGAGGAAATAGATAGAGAGAAAGTGAGAAAAAGTTGTAACCTTATAGCCAACCTTATAGTCAACAGTATGGTAGCATTACATGAGGAAGGAGGGAGTGATGCACATGCCAAGTTCACTGGGCTGCCATGTTTCACACTCCTCCGTCGTAATAGTGGAGACAACATCTTTCATCAAAAATAAAGAATGAATACTCATTGCTCGTCCTCTATATCGGAAAGAATACTTTCATTCGCCGACATGTGGGACGTTGACCATCCTAGTCCACCTGCCACGCACAAAATTATCCTGGTCTACTCGGTTGTATTGCAGGCCCAACCTTTCTCACTGTCTGCTGTAAGTTGTTCGGGCGAAGGAACCATCATGACTTCGTTGAATTCCGCTTCTTCAAGAAAACTTACTGTACCCGCAATAGTGCTACCACACACGAAGACTGAACGGCACTGTACCACGTCATATCACTGAAACCCAGTAGGCCAAACTAGCCCGCCAAGGTCATCTATTTTGGAACGGAGGGAGTACGTCTCTGCACTGCTATGATTTTGTGTTGTATGTCTCTGTACTTTCGCTATGATTTTCAAACCCTATGAACCAAATGAGGCCTGAATGTATCCGTGTTGACTATTGTCTGATCGTTCGCTAAGCCTACAATTTTAGGAGCTAGGGCTTTTGGTCGATCGACGACAGATAAGTATAAGTGTACCACGAGCTCATCAGCCCCATCGTTTCTCTTTGGTGAGTGTTTTGCAAGTACTATAGCTTGCACAGTAGCTAGCCTACTAACACCAAGAATCATCAAACAAGCCCTGCTGATATGATAAACAGTTCAAACTTACATCTAAGCATGCCATATATTACATCTAAAGCTGGTGAGGATACATCTATTTCCGTAACTCGGAGAGGGTTTGCATGATTCACTATCAAACAAAAGTAGCAAGTACCGCCCACACAAGACAATGCACTAGCCCTAAGATGGTTTGATAACACGCATCATTCTGGTAATTAAACACAAGGCAATGCAAACTACCCTGAAGGATTAGCGCGACCAACTATTTCTTGTCATCGATCTCTCGGGCAATGACCACAACACAGACAGCGGCATGGGAATCGATCTCTAGGGCAATGTCCACATGACTGACCGCGACATCGGAATCGATCTCTGGGGCGATGTCCACAGGATGGACAGCGGCATCAGAATGGATCTCCGGGGCGATGTCAACAGGACGTACCACGACATCAAAAACGATCTTTGGGGCGTTGTCCATAGGACGGGCCGCGACATCGAAATCATCAAGGACGTCCACCGGCACCTACACAACCCTTACATATTAGCAAGCACATTGCAAATAACCAAACCACAACTATGGTAATAAGCCATTATTTTTTACCTTGTGCAGCTCACCGGGGGATCTCATCCCGCCGGGGGCCATCTCCTCATCCTCGATGGGGGCCATCACCTTGCCAGGGGAATACTGCTTCTCAACAGCGACTATCTCCTCAAACTCTGCCATGAGCCTCACATAGGTGGCTATCAGAGTTTCTGGGGGTAGGCACGGTGGGGCCCTTGCTGTTCTTCCAACTTTCTTTGAGGAGTTCGTTCGCCAACGTCGTCAACTCTTTGGACAGTGCTTGTTTCATGGAGTTCTTCTTCTCCATGGGTTTGCCCGCTAACACGGTCAAATTGTCGGTTGGTGCTCGCTTCCTGGAGATCGCTGTCTCCAGTGGGTTGTCTGCCGGCAAATCTTTGCCTAGTGCTCCAGGATCCATCAATGAACTGACAAACAAAAAGCAATCGAAAGGAAACAACAATCGCAATGAAAACGGGAAAAGAATAGGCTGTGAGAAACGGTCGGTGCTTCGCAAAAAGAAGATTCTCGGAATGAAAATATAGCAGCATAACTGATTCGCCCACCTTTCCTTCGTCGGTACAGAAGAAAAATGGCAGAAGTGAGTAGCCTGGAGTGAGGTTTTCTTCAAGAAAGGGAAGAAAGGGCTTCAACGGGCATTCCAGTGAAATGATGGTTGCTTCGTCCAGTCCAACTTTGCAGCCACCTTACCACTGATGGTAAAGGTGTGGGTTTTGTGATATGACGGGTCATGACAGCCACACCAGGGTGATAGGTGAGTCTTGACTGTAGCACCTCGCTGTGATTTGGTGGATGGCACGCGGGCCTGGATGCTTTGATGTCCCACATGTAGATAGAGCGGCTAGTCATATAGGAGTGCTCAATATTGTGCACCATGACCAAGGCGGAGAGGAAAATGAGAGAACTACATAATTAATGCACAAGTTTATTTAGGGTAGTATTGTAAAGTATGAGATACATTCCTCCAATCGCAAAATGCCTTGGTTCATGAGATTTGAGATTTGAGTCCTATAAACCGGAAGGGAGGGAGTACTGCACGCAGTGTAGTCTAGTCACTTGTTGAAATCTCTAGAAAGGCAAATAGTCCCAAATAGTCCCAAATCTCCTCTCCGGTTTACAGGGCTATACTACTCCCTCCGTCTAGGTGTGTAAGTCATCTTATGAAAACCAAATAGTCCCAAAAACACTTAGGCACGGTGCATTAACTTCTACCTTGTTTCTTGTTTCTTGACATATCAACCAATAAGAGATGAGAGATGTGCATGCTTTTAATGACTTGAGACTACCAAAAACGACATGCAGTGGCTAGTTCATTGCGTGCAATGCTATTAATTAGTAAATAAACATTGGTGACCCCAGTGCGACCTATGCAGAATGAGTATCAACCAATAAATGATGGAGTTTAATTGTTAAAAAATTCAATGAGGGAAGCTTAGCTACATATTCAATGACTTACTCACCTAGATGGAGGGAGTAGCAAGTACTAGTACTACTACAATAGTGGGATCAAATAGCAATTTTGTATCATGCAAGAGCCTGGCTACTATATGCGTGCTCCAAGGCACCGCACCACGCGAGTCCACTACTGCATGTCCATCCACCTCGTGCGGGAGGGATAGCGTGTAGCGAAAGCTCCTACTTACTGCTCCTGCTTTGCGTCTATGATAAGTGGGCCCAACAGGTGGTTGGCCCTCCTATCATGCAGCCAAAGGCAGGTGCAGTTAAGGCACCGGAGCTCAGTTCGCAAGGGAGAGGGTGTTGTAGTAATCAAACTTCTCGGTCTAGTACGAGTTGACGCGACACACCAAAGCACTGCACTCGATATAGGTCTTTTCACACATTTGAAATGGACTACAACATATGGATATATGTAGACATATTCTACTTCGTATGTAGTCACTTGTTGCAATCTCGAAAAAGACTTATATTTGGAAACGGAGGGAGTACAACGCATGCATGCATGTCGTGACTTTCCTTTTGATACTTGCATGTGTTGACTTGATGCACCTTGCCAAATTTTGACTATAAATTTAACTAACCAAATTTTCATGCATGTCACAAAACATTACGGGGCTGTTTGGATTGTGACTATGTTTGTCTTATGTTGCCACATTATTTCTCCCACACTTGCCTAACTTGAGTTGCTCAAATTGTTAGACACACTTTGGATTGCCTAAGGGAATCTTGCCACAATTTCTGTGTCTATGACATGTGGGGTTCACTGCTAATAAAAAAATTCTTGTCTTAGGTGTGTCTAATAAAAAAGACTTATATTTAGGAATGGAGTGAGTAGAAAATATAAATAATAATGCATGTTGGGGTAACCCATGTTTCCGCTAATTTTAGCCGTGGGCTTGTTCACAATTTTTACAAGGGGGTGGTTGTTCATTTAATGGAGGGACTTGTAGTACCTGACTTGAACGATACAAAGTGCGACCTGGCACACCGTAACACCACTTGGAACCAGTGGGTAGCTATCTCAAAAAACAATCAACAACTAAAAAAACAGTGACCTGGCATGTAGTACACAATTTTAAATGATTGTTTTGATGGAGTGAAAAAGGAAAACTACCCCACTACGTATATATAGGCCGGAGCCTCCGCGCTTGCTTGCTAGGGTTGCTCTATTCACACACTCTCGTCCTCCCCAGATCTAAATAAGATAGGGGTGGTAAAACTTTCTTTCTCCCTTAAAAAACACTGTCTTTCTATCCTCACCGCTGGTTACAGATCCGGACGGACCCCCCTCTGCCGGTGAAGGGGAGGAGAGGCAACGTTTAGGCCATCGTCGACAGCGAGGGAGGAAACCCACTGCCGGCCGCACCGTAATCTCTGGCCGAGCGCTGGCACGAGAGGTCCTCCGATCCCTTCGTCGTTGCCTGGTGGCGGATCCGGCCACCCTCCGCCCACCTATCCACATCCCGACGACCTTCAGGTATATCTTCGTTCGAAACCGCCTTAGCTCTACTTCCCCAGCTCACTACGTGGCTGCATGTCATCATTTTCTACCTCTCAGCCCCTCTCGATCGGATGGTCCAATGTTACCTATTTTTTTCTTCTATTGTTAGAGGTAAAGCTACTTCATGGTGTCGAATCTTGTACTCCCTCCGTCTGGAAATACTTGTCATTGAAATGGATGTATCTAGATGTATTTTGGTTCTAGACACATCCATTTTGATGACAAGTAATTCCGGACAGAGGGAGTACTTGGTTCAAACAAGAAATAAAGTGGGGGTGGGGGAATTTAGTATGTACATGGGACTTGGTACAAACAGGAAGGAAAGGAGGTGAAAGTAGTATAGACTGGTCATCCAACCGGTCTCTTGGTCGAAAAGGGAAATATAGGGGTAATGTTGTACACACTGGTATGACCAGGACTAGATTTGCTATGCACACATAGGAGTATGTGGCTAGAGTGAACAAAAATGGGACCAACCCAGATATGTCTCTTGGATGTTTGTTTCTCGGGGCAACAAACTATGAATCACCACTTTATGCCCCTGTTTACGTACATGGTGCTGGACTACTGGTGCACCCACTGTCCCATGCCCTTATACCAAGCTGTTCTTAATCTAATGTCCTTGGTAAAAATGAAGCCATGCCATGTTTATAAGCAATGACAAGTTTAGCCAAATGTTTTTGCCTGTAATTGTTTGAGACTCTGACTGTTTCCTCTGTACCTTTTTGTGCAAACAGGGATATCCAATTCACCTGGTTGCTGTTTTGACCTTTTGGTGCACTACACAAAACTCTTCTTAAAAGAAGTGACTTTTGTGCTGTTTAACTGGAATGTCAGAATGGAACAGTTGGTTCATTTTGGTGGAACTGCACAAAGGGAGATCTGTGTTCCAATCCTCATCATCCATATTGGCGCCATAACCTTCCTTTAGGTAAGATGATATTTAGTGCATGTGTTCATCTCTATTTTCCGACTACCGTGAGAAAATAATGCTATTTTTTACTAGTACACTTGTACTCCCTCACTGACAAAACCAATTCTGAAATAGAAGGCCAATCATTTACTTGGTTTCACCAACTGGTGAGGAGAAAGAGAAACAGAGCATGAAGAGGAGGAAGAAGAAGAATAAACAGTGCCAAGGCGATCTTGATGAATCCAGAGGCCTTAGTCGATGCCATTCAAGGGCTCCGGCAACGACTACCTTACATGTGAGACGATCCTCCAGGGAGACCTTCCACTTCTGCTGTCTCACTTAATTAATTAGGAGTACTTAAGTACCACTAATTTATTGCTGCCTAATTTTCCTGTCGGAGTTAAACAAATCTTTAGTAGGACCCTATGCTGAATCATGTACGTGTGTATGTTTGTCTATGGAGGTGAATCATGTGGTGGAGCAGGGAGGGAATATTATTAGTGTCATGACATAATAGTGCTATTGTTTTGCATGTCAATTTATTGCCATTGGTTCAATGAGGCAGTGTTTTGCGTATTGTCCATCATGAATTTGATGCTACTGTTAGAGTAATATGCTAATGTCTTCCTATCCTTTCTCACTAAGCAAATGAAGGTTTCACCTTGTTCCTACTTGTGCAAACAGGGATCATGTTGTGCCAATCATACATTTTAGTGGAACTACACAAGACAATACAATGAATTGTATCCCAGCCAGTGCTTTAACTCTGCTGAAAGTTCTTGATAATCTTTCAATATAATCTTAGCACTGGGAAACAAGAGTGATTTCAACCATACATTTGAATTGCACAAAACTATATACTATTGAGTGCTTCCAGTGAGTGCTTTATCATCTCTTATGGGACTACATGAATAAGACTTTTTTCTCAGGTTGGTATGGGCCTAAGGCCTTCATCCATATTAGTTTGTTGTCATCTCTATTTGTATCGTGCTACTGTCATGAGAAACTCCTTTATCTTTGCATGTTAAAGTTTTGCAACCTATGATAAATGGAAATGCTTTGAGTGTTGAGCTAATTGGCACAGAATAAATAAACTAATACCTCTCTTTAAGCAAGACTATTATGTTGCTAACTTTACCCATTAAGATAATCAGGGTGCTTCTATTTGTTAGTGTATGTTTCATCAACTAGTCCCACTATTACAGTAATCTCACTCTCTCAATATATGTGCCAACAGGGATGCTCGATTTTGGTGGAACTGCACAAAAACTTTGGGTGCTTCATTGCCTCGACAGCTTCCGTCCTTTCCTGTCTGTTGCTAATCTCGGCTTGCTTTCTTCCTTTGTTGTCAGTTGCTTCACTTATCTCGGCTTCCAGTCAAAGGAAATAGTAATTGATATGCTACCTCACACAAGTTAGTACTGGTCTTTATCCTGATTATTGTGCTTTTCATGTATTGGTAATTTGGTATTGTGCTACTATTTGCCGATTTTATAAAGGAGTAACTTGTAGCCTGAACTCGCAGGAAAATCATTGCATTGGGTGATTTCAGTAGAACTGCACAAAATGATCAGATGGATAGATACTTATGTTGCTGCTATGTACTCCAAAGTTCACTAAGACAAGCATCGATGTTGACAAGAAGTGCCTATATTCATTCTTGTATCAACCGGCGTTAACCAGTTGTCAAACTCCCAAGCATTAGGAGAGTGAACGCCAAAAATGTTGCTTGGCGCATAGCCTAGAGGAACACAGTCCAGTCTTTGTTCCCAACTTGTGCCTTTTAGTTATCGGCAGATATGGTAGCGAATTGTATGGCATGGAGTCTAAAGATTCCAGACAAGTTGGTTGAAGCGTATATCTATCTGAACCTTAATCAGTCTGCACGCCAGGGATGCTCCATTTCAGTTGAACTACACAAAAAATTTGGGTGGTTCATTTTCTCAACCGCCTCCTTTCTTGTCTGCAATGTAGAATTTTGGCGAGCTAAAGGACCAAGATGTGCCAGTAAACTAGTTGGATGAAAGTAGTGGCCAAGTTTCTCAAACCTCGCTCGGCACGAGGCCACTATCTGAGGATAAACCTACAAGCAAAGTTTAGATTGTCTGTGCTACCTCTTATGTACTCGAAAGTTTACTCGTACAAGAATTAATTTTAGCAAGAAGTACCTCCGACTGAACACCATTTACCAGTCTATACCCTAGGTAATTAAAGTACGTCCATGGATCATATTGGCTGTGATCTCAATCATTTGGATGCATAAACATACTAAACATGTGTATATCTGAATCTTTCTGTCAATTATGTATGAATATTGTCGTGTGATCTATCAGTCATTTGGATGCATAGATATGCTGAGCTTGTGTATATATGAATCTTTTGAGTTGTTGATAGTGAATGTTGGCTATGAATATGAACGTGTCCTGTGAACCTGAGTTTGATACGAATGTTTACCTTTTCTGTTGTATTTGTGTGTGAACTTGTTAGTATGCCTACTGTGGGGTATGTGACGTGTAGGTGTCAACGGCACACCTTCTTCCTGAGAAGAATTGCACCTGCTTTGTTAGGGTAGCAACGGCGCATTAGCTCTTTTTATTATTTTTATTACTCTGTCTTCCCCTCTCCCCCGCTCAACCCCTGCCGTAATGTTTTCGGCCTCAAAACAAACATAGTACTGTGTTGTTTTTGGGGCTTGATGAAAAAGCGAGTGCTTTTTTCTGTAGGTTAGCCCTCCCAGCAAATGGGCTGCTGGTCCACCATGACGGACTGGAGACTAAAAATACAAGTTGTATGGTGCAGAGGCAAGTAAAAAAACGCTATCGAGAGCCATCCAATGAAGAAAAAAATCGCTCCTGATGTGCTTCTTCAGTCTGCCGCCGGCCCCCTCTTTAATCCAGTTCGCTCGGGGATCTCGTATCATTTTTTTCTAGAGGGCGAACAAGTATCAGCTAGGCCTAGATTTTGTATTTTAACATGCATAGCCCACGATATACGGAGATAGTGGTTTCAACTCATTTTTTGAGGTCCATACCGGCCTATGGGCTTTTTCTTAAAGATCGGCAACCCAATGTATTTTTTTAATAAAACGCAGGTCTCTGTTCTATTTATCTATATATATTAGAATAATAATGTTGTGTCAAATTTATGTTTTCCCTTCTAACCACATTATATATATTTATATTATTACTATTATCGTATATTTTATAGAGACCTATATATACATTATAAAAACATCCCACGTGTTATTAACTTATAAAAGTAAATGTTTAACAGAAGTTAGCAAGGAAAACCTGGTTGTTTTTGACACACATGCAAGGAAAATCCTGGTGATGGCGTACAAAAGCTTGCGAAGATTTTAAAGACCAATTTAATAATAACGCGCTCATTTTTATTTGAGCAATTACTCGCTAATTTGTTAATTATATATATATATAATGTGCCTCTCCGGTTTATATATATAGCAACCCATCTAATTCTTGTATTTCAAGGAAGTGCAAATGGGCTGGGATTTCTTAGAAAATATAAATGGGCCTGATTCACACGAATTTTTTTGTTCACCTAGCCCAGCAAATGGACTGTACATTCGAGAAAACATGGGTTAAATATCTGCCACAATTTTGCAGGATGACATGTGGTCCAATAGGTCGAAGCCTATGCAGGGCGTTGTCAACTTGGTCAACAAATGATTGTGACATCCACTGCCATTGGATTTATATTGAAATGGCAAGGTAAATAATCGTGACAAAGAAGGTAAGAATGGACAGAGTCGAGTAAAGGATGACAACTTACCTAGCTTCGGGGGTTATACATGGAAAATCCATCCCGCGGTTTAATGCAGAGGAACTCCTCTTCTTCACCTTTGTACAAATCGGATAGTATCCTCGCCAAAGACGTGGCGGAGTCCGGACCTTTGCGACCACAGTGGGAGGCATCGTCTTCTCCATTGAAGTGCCACATGGGTTTCCCCCTATATTGAAGTGGCTGCACTCCCCTTATTACGCATATTGACATAACTTCGATTATTGTCAATCCTGATTTGGCCAGGGTTTTTATTCGGCTCATCAGATAGAGGACTTCTCTGTTATCTTCCTCCTGGAGGCTCCAAGGGCGCCAGCTTTGGCGTTTGTTTAGCGGAGTATTGGTAAACTCAGGAAGGCCCGTCCGGACTGGGTCCAGAAGGGGAACGTCATCGACATAAAACCACTCCGAGGGTCAGTCTTCGGACGCCTTCTTTGGAGTACCGGGCAGGTATCCGGTCTGGGTGATGCGCCGTATTTCGGCTCCGGCCACTTGATATATAGATCCCTCCTGGTTGCGGGGGATGAGGCAAAATAACCTCTTCCATAGCTCGAAATGAGCTTCGCAGCCCAGGAACAGCTCGCAGAGGGCAACATAGGCCGCGATGTGCAGTATGGAGGCGGGAGTACGATTATGCAACTGGAGGTCGTAGAACTCCAGGAGCCCGTAGAGGAATGGGTGGATTCGAAACCTGACTCCTCTTAGCAGATATGGGACAAGGCATACCCGCTCCCCCCGAGATGGGTTAGGGAATCTCTCTGCCTGCTCCCCGCCATTATTGGTGGCTAGTCCGGATCAGACGGGGACCATGTATGCGGGCGGAAGGAACCCTTGAGTCTGCAGCTCTATGAGGCGGCTGTGAGGGACGGAACACTTTTCACAATCCCCTGGTTTCGAGCAAGGGGAGCGACAAGCAAGGCTGCAGCGACCGGTCATGATGGGATGGCCTCTTTTGGATGGGCTCTACGGAATGCTTGCTCGGGAGAAGGTGGTGTGATTTGGATTTGAGGATCCATGACTCTTCAAATAGACGGCTTGCCTACGGGATTAGGGTGGCAAATGTAAAAATGCTCCGGCCCCTCGTCTTCGCTCGACACGTGGAGATGGCCATTATTGAAGCACGTGGAGATGGTCGGACACTGTTTGCTATGATGGGTCCGCTAGATTTGGAGAAGAACCCGCCTTGCAATGCCGAAGACAATCTGCGCGCCAGACTGATCGTCATTGAAGCCTGGTTCGGGGGCTACTGAGGGAGTCCTGGATAAGGGGATATCTGGACAGCCGGACTATATACTTTGGCCGGACTGTTGGACTATGAAGATACAAGATTGAAGACTTCGTCCCGTGTCCCGATGGGACTCTCCTTGGCGTGGAAGGCAAGCTTGGCGATTTGGATGTAGATCTCCTCCTCTGTAAACCTACTCCGTGTAACCCAAGCCCCCTCCGGTGTCTATATAAACCGGAGGGTTTATTCCGTTGGACTCAACAACAACAATCATACTATAGGCTAGCTTCTAGGGTTTAGCCTCTCTGATCTCGTGCTAGATCAACTCTTGTAATACTCATATCATAAAGATCAATCAAGCAGGAAGTAGGGTATTACCTCCATCGAGAGGGCCCGAACCTGGGTAAACATCGTGTCCCCAGTCTCCTGTTACCACTAGCCTTAGACGCACAGTTCAGGACCCCCTACCCGAGATTCGCCGGTTTTAACACCGACAAAGGCAGCCTCACACCGCAGCCGAACAAGTGAACCCTCATACTCCTCTACGCGTGGGCATCCACTACCGCGTCTTCCCCGGCTCCGCGTCGTCCCCTTCCTAGGCTTCACCATCGTCCACCGCCCTGGTGCTACTGGTACGGCGTGGTCAACATGATCAAGGAACGACTTCCATCGGAAGAGTACTGTATGTGGAGAGGCTGACAGTTGGGTCCATGGCGACCGCAAGGAAGTGCCTCCTTATTACGCGCAAAATAATTATTCCTCCACCTGACAGCAGGGACCCACCGGACGGGCCACCTTATTTCGCGAAAAAAACGTTTCCCCCCTAATTGCTGGGACCCACTAGCTACATCGTCGCACGCAAGGAAGTGCGTCCAAAAAAATTGATTCGCCCCCCTGACTGCTGGGACCCACCAGCTACATCTTCGCACACAAGGAAGTGCGTCCGGGCAAAAAATAAAAAATGATTCACCCCCTGACTACTGGGACCCACCATCTACATCTTCGCACGCAAGGAAGTGCCTGACAGTCGGGACCCACCTAGTCGAAGCGTACATAGCGTTGTCATTCTGGTTGCGAACGTGTACGTACATATAGACTGGTCGATGTAGACGCACGCACGTGTCGTAGTGGAGGCGCACACGTGTCGTAGTAGAGGCGCACACGTAGCATGTACATGTATGTACAATGGTCAGGGTGCAAGAAAGAAAATACGGCCACGTACGTACATACGGGCGGGGTCTCGAATGCCTACTCGCGCATACATACGGCCAGGCTCGTGTACATGGCTGGGTCAGAACGGAGAAACAGCGTCATCGTCGTGTTCATGGGGAGCCAACTGGCTTGGTCGGAACGAAATGCGTCGTCGTGTTCATCGGGAGGTCTTGTACGGAATAGGCGATGGAAACGAGGCCTGGCGTACCATAGAACGGAGGAAACGGCCTTGTGTTCGACCGCCCACATTTGAAACGGGATCCTGTTCATCGGGAGGGGCCTGGCGTACTGCGAAACAGAGGAAACAGACTTGTGTTGGACCTCCTATAGTCGAAACAGAGTCCTGTTGATCTGGAGGGGTGTGGCCTACCACAAAACGGACGAAACGGACTTCTGTTCGAGCGCTACGGTCGAAATGGGGGTCCTGTTCATCGGAAGGGTTGTGGCGTACCGCAAAATGGGACTCCACGTGATACTGTTCATCTCCACCATCGACCTCCTCCAGCCTCCACGGGCTACTGTTCATCCACCGTCGACCTCCTCCAGCCTCCACGGGCTCCTGTTGATCCACAGGCTCCTGTTCATCCAGCCTCCACCGTGCGCTACTCCACCGGCTACTGTTCAACCACCCCTCTCCACGTGCTCCTGTTCAACCACCCCTCCACGGGCTACTGTTCATCCACCCCTCCAACGTCTACTGTTCATCCAGCCCTCCACGGGGTCGTCTTGTTCATCCAGCCCTCCACGGGGTCCTATTCATCTAGCCCCAACCGGCTCGATCGATCGGGGTCATGTTCATCCAGAGGCAACGCCACAGGGACCTGTTCATCCACCCCCACCGCTCACTGTTGATCCCCCCCCGCAAAGCTCACTGTTCATCTAGAGGCAGCATCGATCGGCTTCAGTTAGTAGTAGTAGGAAGGAATCGCTCGATCGGGTTCAGTTAAAAACCATCGATCGATCGCTCGAGTTCAGTAACGCGTAGCCTGCAGTGCAATCGCTCGGGTTCACTTAGAGCTCAATGCCTCGCTCTGGTTCAATTAGAGCCAACACCTCACACACGCGCGCGTACGTGTACGAGAGAAATTTGCATTGCTCGGCCCCCAACCTCCCACCGTAACCGAGAACTCGCCAAAAATTTCCTGGCCCTCGCTTCTACCACGGTTTTTTCCGACATGGACGACCCAAAGAATGTCATACACCTGCGTCTCCGGCCTGGCTGGGATGAAAAGCCCATTTTCTATCATGATTTTTTATCATTGAAGTAGGAGTCCACCACATTTATGATGATACCGGGTTTTGTCACAATTATCATCATAGAAGTGTCATAAGTATGACAGAATTTTTTTCGTTCAGCCCAAAATGTGAAGGACGTGTCTTTTTTTTGTAGTGAGAATTTGTTGAGTCTTTAAACACCCCGGTAAGTTAAACACCAAGCATAAAGGGAAAGGGTCGCCCGGCGAGGATGACGATGAGGAGCCTCGGCCACCGAATAGAGGGGGACAGAAGAAATTTCCCTCCGAGGTCAAAACGGTGAACATGATATATGTTACTCACATCCCCAAGAGGAAGCGCAAGGGAGCGTTAAGGGATGTCTGTGTGATAGAGCCAGTCGCCCAATAATTCAACCCATGGTCAGCATGTCCGATCACTTTCGATCACAGAGACCATCCGACCAGTATCCTTCACGGAGGTTCGGCCATATTGGTCCTCGACCCATTTATCAATGGATTCCACCTCATGAGAGTCCTCATGGATGGCGGGAGCAGTCTTAACCTACTCTATCAGGACACGGTCCGCAAAATGGGTATTGACTCGTCAAAATTCAAGCCCACCAAAACTACTTTCAAAGGAGTAATACCCAGTGTAGAGGCCCGCTGCATGGGCTCAATCACATTGGAAGTCGTATTCGGTTCACCGGACAACTTCCGAAGAGAAGACTTGATCTTCGACATCATCCATTTCCATAGTGGCTATCATGCATGGCTCGGACGAACCGCGTTCGCTCGCTTCAATGCGGTCCCGCACTATGCCTATCTAAAACTTAAGATGCCAGGACCTTGCGGTGTTATAACTGTTATTGGAAACATGGAGCGCTCCCTCCATACCAAGGAACACACCGTGGCCCTCGCAGTAGAAGTACATGGTGGTCCTATCAAGCCAAACCCTACATCAGCCGTCAAGCCCTCGGACAATGTGAAACGAGTCCGGACTACCCCGCAGAACGATAGTCCAGCTCGACAGGAGCTCGGTTAACAATTCGGCCTCCGTCTCAGCCCCAACCGAATTGCAGC
Source organism: Triticum dicoccoides (assembly GCF_002162155.2). Lineage (NCBI taxonomy): Eukaryota > Viridiplantae > Streptophyta > Magnoliopsida > Poales > Poaceae > Triticum > Triticum dicoccoides. The sequence goes on from NC_041389.1 coordinate 494,715,391, forward strand.
ATATGTCCCGCGCGTACATAACTATGCACTAAAAATACCATGGGCAAAGATGGAGGCATATCAATGATAATGTCCACAATACGGCTCGACCCTACGTGGACCCTCATATCCTATTTTTCTTATTTTTTTTTCAGGTTCCTTACAACCCAAATCACCTTTTGATGGTGCCAAGGGCCCTTTTTCCAGGCCCCTTATGAAAACCCAATCGTTGATCCTTTCAAAGGATCATACACCAAGGCGAAAAGCTGCGCAGACGTGCGGAAAAGTATCTAAAGGACCTTCAAAGATCACCACTTCCTTTTTAAGGATCTGTACACAGCATCCCCTTGTGCTCGGCATGTAAAATAGCCTCGATTCTTATAGCATTATCTGTACAAATACGTTTTGACGTATCAATCAGACTATAATGGAAACATTTTTTCGCCCAACCTATTTGGTACTGGCTTATTTCCTAATATGTATTCCCCCTTTTTTCGTCTGATTGTCATGTACACCTCGGCATGACTTAAATCTCCAGGGGCTCCATTCAACCACGTACATTTCATAAAATTAAAATAAGCCCGAAACACTTTTATACTACAATTCGGCGTCCCGAATATAGTATTATATGCATGAGTATCCATGTCTTTGGTTAATAGTTGGGTTGCCCGGCTCCTATGGTTACTACCTTACGTTCCGCTTGTTCGGCTAAGTTAGTAAACGGAGAACTACTGCGATTGTGTTTCTGGTTCATCCAGATAAACGCCTCAGTAGAGAAACCTAAAAATTGACTATCTTGATGCGGCGAGAGCTGGTCAGCTATTCGGTTACTAAGTATAAATATCTTGCGATTTTTTCCGTCTTACGCAAAGCACCAGTCTTCACCTGGTTAGGCATCTACAACACCCAAGTTCGGATAACCGAACAATACCAGGGGCTGCGCCTACAATCTTATTGTCAAACTCCTATGGCTAAGTGTAGTGATAAACACGCATAGTCTGATTGCCTGTTCGCCACACTAACACCTCCTTCAAGCACCAAGTCGTTCGGTTAAGTGTGTTCATGTGCTTTTCCGAATACCCACGTACTACCAACGTCGGGGCTAAATCCTACGACTGGCCAACTCTCAGATGTCGTAAACGGCCGCACAGGAGGGAAATTATTTGAGATGAAACAAGCAAAAATATTATACAAAAGCCTTGTTTTCATAATACAAAGTTCGGGCAGGACAGATACATTCATTCAAAATAACGCTCCGGTGTGCGGTGCTCTCCTGCAGGCGGTCCCTCGGTTGCAAGCTTGGCGGCACTCATCGTTACCACTGCACCTTGACACAGGCAAAGGCCATCCGGGCACCTTCAATCCAGACTGACCACTTTATAGCATCAAGCCGAGGGAAGGCATTGACTAGGCGCTTCACGAGCCCGAAGTAACTGCTGGGTATGGGTTCAGCTGGCCAAAGACGGACTACAGTATCCTTCACGGCCAATTCGGCCACCCTATGCAGTTCGGTCAGCTGCTTCAGCTGATCACTGAGCGGCACTGGATGCTCTAGTGCAAGGTACTGCAATCAGAACAGCTTCTCTGTTGGGCTCCCCTCTTCAGCTAGAAAGAACTCCACAGCATCAGCAATACTCCGGGGTAGATCCGCAAACGCTTCTAGAGAACTCCAAATGTGGGTCGGTGAGATGTACTTCCTTCTTACAAAATTCCTCTGCATATTAAAGGCCTTATGCGCCGCGATCTTCTTTGCCTCTTGGATCTCCCGGCAGGTACCTTCGGCTTCAACCCGGGCCTCCTTCGCACTTTAGATCACCGTAGCAAGTTCGGAGTCTCGATCCAAAAGTTTGCGCTCCAAGGACTCATATTTTCTTATAGCATCATTGATCTCTTGTTGGACTTCATCCAACCTCGCTTCATGTCTTAAGCGGGTGGCTCGTTCCTCCTCCACCGCCTTCTTCGCTTCGCCCAGCGCGCTCTTGAGGGTCTCGACTCAGACGCGTCAACTATGAGCATAATTATAAAACTCATTTAGATAACAAATCAGAACTCATATCATTTCAAATATGTTTCAGTATTGCATACCTCACCTTTCCTCCAACTTCTCCTTTAGTTCAGACACTTCGGCGGCGTGGGAGGTCGCCGCTAACATCGAAGCCTATTTACCCAAATAGACATATATGTTATCTCCTGTGAAGAATTATTCGATCCTCTGTTCGGCCTTTCTTCGCGAATGCCAAACAGAGTCTCAGGGGCTACTATCTATACACAGGCACTCCTTTTTACATATACAAATAGTCAAAAATATATATTATATCACATACCTCAAAGCCTGATAGAAGGTTGGTATAGGCTTGGTTCAATCCGATTTTACCGAACCGAACCTTTTCCACCACCGTACCCATGAGGGTATGATGTTCCTCCATAATGGAAGTGCTCTAAAGCGCTTCCACCAGAGTGTCCGGCGCCTCGGAATTGACAGAGGTCGCCGGTGGAGATGGCGCACCCCTTTCTTTCGAAGGAGGCTGCTCTCCCGATCCTAGAGCCGTATGGATCTCCGGAATAATATTTGGTCAGGGTCCGAATTGGGCATGGCCTCCGTCACTGGTCTCCATGGGGGTCGATTCCCCCCTCTTTTCGGCAACAGAGGTATTACACTCCGTCACTACCTTCACGGCCTCCAGCACCTCCCCGTGGTCTGGAGAGGTTTCCGGGACAACACTTCGGTGTTGTCCGCAGCGATGGGCGGAGAGGCCTGTAGAGGCGACTCGCTCTCCATCATGCTTGACCCCAGCGAATTCCCACAGGACCATGATGATCGTTGGGGGAGATCGCAAGACAGACTGCAACGCGCAATTCAATATGTTAGAACCACAAGGAATAAAATCGGATATATGTACGGTGTCTTTGGATACTTACGATCCGGCCAAGGGCTTCAGCCTGGGGTGCCACTCGTGGATGGTACTGGAGGCTTATAATGCTATATTCGGGTATATGCTCCGAATCATGTCTTTGGTCAATAGTTAGGTTGCCCGGCTCCTATGGTTACTACCTTACGTCCCTCTTGTTCGGCTAAGTTAGTAAACGGAGAACTACTGCGATTGTGTTTTTGGTTCATCCAGATAAACGCCTCAGTAGAGAAACCCGAAAATTGACTATCATGATGCGGCGAGAGCTGGTCAGCTATTCGGTGACTAAGTATAAATATCTTGCGATTTTTTCCGTGTTGCGCGAAGGACCAGTCTTCACCTGGTCAGGCATCTACAACACCCAAGTTCGGATAACCGAACAATACCAGGGGCTGCGCCTACAATCTTATTTTCAAACTCCTATGGCTAAGTGTGAGTGATAAAGACGCATACTCTGATTGCCTGTTCGCCACACTAACACCTCCTTCAAGCACCAACTCGTTCGGTTAAGTGTGTTCATGTGCTTTTCCGAATACCCACGTACTACCAACGTCGGGGCTAAAGCCTATGACTGGCCAACTCTCAGATGTCGTAAACGGCCGCACAGGAGGGAAATTATTTGAGATGAAACAAGCAAAAATATTATACAAAAGCCTTGTTTTCATAATACAAAGTTCGGGCAGGGCAGATACATTCATTCAAAATACCTCTCCGGTGTGTGGTGCTCTCCTGCAGGCGGTCCCTCGGTTGCAAGCTTGGCGGCACTCATCGTTACCCACTGCACCTTGACACAGGCAAAGGCCATCCGGGCACCTTCAATCCAGACTGACCACTTTATAGCATCAAGCCGAGGGAAGGCATTGACTAGGCGCTTCACGAGCCCGAAGTAACTGCTGGGTATGGGTTCAGCTGGCCAAAGACGGACTACATAATCCTTCATGGCCAATTCGGCCACCCTATGCAGTTCGGTCAGCTGCTTCAGCTGATCACTGAGCGGCACTGGATGCTCTAGTGCAAGGTACTGCAATCAGAACAGCTTCTCTGTTGGGCTCCCCTCTTCAGCTAGAAAGAACTCTACAGCATCAGCAATACTCCGGGGTAGATCCGCAAACGGTTCTGGAGAACTCCAAATGTGGGTCGGTAAGATGTACTTCCTTCTTACAAAATTCCTCTGCATATTAAAGGCCTTATGCGCCGCGATCTTCTTTGCCTCTTGGATCTCCCGGCAGGTACCTTCGGCTTCAACCCGGGCCTCCTTCGCACTTTAGAGCGCCGTAGCAAGTTCGGAGTCTCGATCCGACAGTTTGCGCTCCAAGGACTCATATTTTCTTATAGCATCATTGATCTCTTGTTGGACTTCATCCAACCTCGCTTCATGTCTTAAGCGGGCGGCTCGTTCCTCCTCCACCGCCTTCTTGGCTTCGCCCAGCGCGCTCTTGAGGGTCTCGACTCAGACGCGTCAACTATGAGCATAATTATAAAACTCATTTAGATAACAAATCAGAACTCATATCATTTCAAATATGTTTCGGTATTGCATACCTCACCTTTCCTCCAACTTCTCCTTTAGTTCAGACACTTCGGCGGCGTGGGAGGTCGCCGCTAACATCGAAGCCTATTTACCCAAATAGACATATATGTTATCTCCTGTGAAGAATTATTCGATCCTCTGTTCGGCCTTTCTTCGCGAATGCCAAACAGAGTCTCAGGGGCTACTATCTATACACAGGCACTCCTTTTTACATATACAAATAGTCCAAAATATATATTATATCACATACCTCAAAGCCTGATAGAAGGTTGGTATAGGCTTGGTTCAATCCGATTTTACCGAACCGAACCTTTTCCACCACCGTACCCATGAGGTTATGATGTTCCTCCATAATGGAAGTGCTCTGAAGCGCTTCCACCAGAGTGTCCGGCGCCTCGGAATTGACAGAGGTCGCCGGTGGAGATGGCGCACCCCTTTCTTTCGAAGGAGGCTGCTCTCCCGATCCCAGAGCCGTATGGATCTCCGGAATAATATTTGGTCAGGGTCCGAATTGGGCATGGCCTCCGTCACTGGTCTCCATGGGGGTCGATTCCCCCCTCTTTTCGGCAACAGAGGTATTACACTCCGTCACTACCTTCACGGCCTCCAGCACCTCCCCGTGGTCTGGAGAGGTTTCCGGGACAACAATTCGGTGTTGTCCGCAACGATGGGCGGAGAGGCCTGTAGAGGCGACTCGCTCTCCATCATGCTTGACCCCAGCGAATTCCCACAGGACCATGATGATCGTTGGGGGAGATCGCAAGACAGACTGCAACGCGCAATTCAATATGTTAGAACCACAAGGCATAAAATCGGATATATGTACGGTGTCTTTGGATACTTACGATCCGGCCAAGGGCTTCAGCCTGGGGTGCCACTCGTGGATGGTACTGGAGGCTTATAATGCTATATTCGGGTATATGCTCCGAATCATGTCTTTGGTCAATAGTTGGGTTGCCCGGCTCCTATGGTTACTACCTTACGTCCCTCTTGTTCGGCTAAGTTAGTAAACGGAGAACTACTGCGATTGTGTTTTTGGTTCATCCAGATAAACGCCTCAGTAGAGAAACCCGAAAATTGACTATCATGATGCGGCGAGAGCTGGTCAGCTATTCGGTGACTAAGTATAAATATCTTGCGATTTTTTCCGTGTTACGCGAAGGACCAGTCTTCACCTGGTCAGGCATCTACAACACCCAAGTTCGGATAACCGAACAATACCAGGGGCTGCGCCTACAATCTTATTTTCAAACTCCTATGGCTAAGTGTGAGTGATAAAGACGCATACTCTGATTGCCTGTTCGCCACACTAACACCTCCTTCAAGCACCAACTCGTTCGGTTAAGTGTGTTCATGTGCTTTTCCGAATACCCACGTACTACCAACGTCGAGGCTAAAGCCTATGACTGGCCAACTCTCAGATGTCGTAAACGGCCGCACAGGAGGGAAATTATTTGAGATGAAACAAGCAAAAATATTATACAAAAGCCTTGTTTTCATAATACAAAGTTCGGGCAGGGCAGATACATTCATTCAAAATACCGCTCCGGTGTGTGGTGCTCTCCTGCAGGCGGTCCCTCGGTTGCAAGCTTGGCGGCACTCATCGTTACCCACTGCACCTTGACATAGGCAAAGGCCATCCGGGCACCTTCAATCCAGACTGACCACTTTATAGCATCAAGCCGAGGGAAGGCATTGACTAGGCGCTTCACGAGCCCGAAGTAACTGCTGGGTATGGGTTCAGCTGGCCAAAGACGGACTACATAATCCTTCATGGCCAATTCGGCCACCCTATGCAGTTCGGTCAGCTGCTTCAGCTGATCACTGAGCGGCACTGGATGCTCTAGTGCAAGGTACTGCAATCAGAACAGCTTCTCTGTTGGGATCCCCTCTTCAGCTAGAAAGAACTCTACAGCATCAGCAATACTCCGGGGTAGATCCGCAAACGGTTCTGGAGAACTCCAAATGTGGGTCGGTAAGATGTACTTCCTTCTTACAAAATTCCTCTGCATATTAAAGGCCTTATGCGCCGCGATCTTCTTTGCCTCTTGGATCTCCCGGCAGGTACCTTCGGCTTCAACCCGGGCCTCCTTCGCACTTTAGAGCGCCGTAGCAAGTTCGGAGACTCGATCCGACAGTTTGCGCTCCAAGGACTCATATTTTCTTATAGCATCATTGATCTCTCGTTGGACTTCATCCAACCTCGCTTCATGTCTTAAGCGGGCGGCTCGTTCCTCCTCCACCGCCTTCTTGGCTTCGCCCAGCGCGCTCTTGAGGGTCTTGACTCAGACGCGTCAACTATGAGCATAATTATAAAACTCATTTAGATAACAAATCAGAACTCATATCATTTCAAATATGTTTCGGTATCGCATACCTCACCTTTCCTCCAACTTCTGCTTTAGTTCAGACACTTCGGCGGTGTGGGAGGTCGCCACTAACATCGAAGCCTATTTACCCAAATAGACATATATGTTATCTCCTGTGAAGAATTATTCGATCCTCTGTTCGGCCTTTCTTCGCGAAGGCCAAACAGAGTCTCAGGGGCTACTATCTATACACAGGCACTCCTTTTTACATATACAAATAGTCAAAAATATATATTATATCACATACCTCAAAGCCTGATAGAAGGCTGGTATAGGCTTGGTTCAATTCGATTTTACCGAACCGAACCTTTTCCACCACCGTACCCATGAGGGTATGATGTTCCTCCATAATGGAAGTGCTCTGAAGCGCTTCCACCAGAGTGTCCGGCGCCTTGGAATTGACAGAGGTCGCCGGTGGAGATGGCGCGCCCCTTTCTTTCGAAGGAGGCTGCTCTCCTGATCCCAGAGCCGTATGGATCTCCGGAATAATATTTGGTCAGGGTCCGAATTGGGCATGGCCTCCGTCACTGGTCTCCATGGGGGTCGATTCCCCCCTCTTTTCGGCAACAGAGGTATTACACTCCGTCACTACCTTCACGGCCTCCAGCACCTCCCCGTGGTCTGGAGAGGTTTCCGGGACAACACTTCGGTGTTGTCCGCAGCGATGGGCGGAGAGGCCTGTAGAGGCGACTCGCTCTCCATCATGCTTGACCCCAGCGAATTCCCACAGGACCATGATGATCGTTGGGGGAGATCGCAAGACAGACTGCAACGCGTAATTCAATATGTTAGAACCACAAGGCATAAAATCGGATATATGTATGGTGTCTTTGGATACTTACAATCCGGCCAAGGGCTTCGGCCTGGGGTGCCACTCGTGGATGGTACTGGAGGCTTATAATACTATATTCGGGTATATGCTCCGAATCATGTCTTTGGTCAATAGTTGGGTTGCCCGGCTCCTATGGTTACTACCTTACGTCCCTCTTGTTCGGCTAAGTTAGTAAACGGAGAACTACTGCGATTGTGTTTTTGGTTCATCCAGATAAACGCCTCAGTAGAGAAACCCGAAAATTGACTATCATGATGCAGCGAGAGCTGGTCAGCTATTCGGTGACTAAGTATAAATTTCTTGCGATTTTTTCCGTGTTACGCGAAGGACCAGTCTTCACCAGGTCAGGCATCTACAACACCCAAGTTCGGATAACCGAACAATACCAGGGGCTGGGCCTACAATCTTATTGTCAAACTCCTATGGCTAAGTGTGAGTGATAAAGACGCATAGTATGATTGCCTGTTCGCCACACTAACACCTTCTTCAAGCACCAAGTCGTTCGGTTAAGTGTGTTCATGTGCTTTTCTGAATACCCACGTACTACCAACGTCGGGGCTAAAGCCTACGACTAGCCAACTCTCAGATGTCGTAAACGGCCGCATAGGAGGGAAATTATTTGAGATGAAAGAAGCAAAACTATTATACAAAAGACTTGTTTTCATAATACAAAGTTCGGGCAGGACAGATACATTCATTCAAAATACCGCTCCGGTGTGCGGTGCTCTCCTGCAGGCGGTCCCTCGGTTGCATGCTTGGCGGCACTCATCGTTACCCACTGCACCTTGACACACGCAAAGGCCATCCGGGCACCTTCAATCCAGACTGACCACTTTATAGCATCAAGCCGAGGGAAGGCATTGACTAGGCGCTTCACGAGCCCGAAGTAACTACCGGGTATGGGTTTAGCTGGCCAAAGACGGACTATAGTATCCTTCACGGCCAATTCGGCCACCCTATGCAGTTCGGTCAGCTGCTTCAGCTGATCACTGAGCGGCACTGGATGCTCTAGTGCAAGGTACTGCAATCAGAACAGCTTCTCTGTTGAGCTCCCCTCTTCAGCTAGAAAGAACTCCATAGCATCAGCAATACTCCGGGGTAGATCCGCAAACGCTTCTGGAGAACTCCAAATGTGGGTCAGTAAGATGTACTTCCTTCTAACAAAATTTCTCTGCATATTAAAGGCCTTATGCGCCGCGATCTGCTTTGCCTCTTGGATCTCCCGGTAGGTACCTTCGGCTTCAACCTAGGCCTCCTTCGCACTTTAGAGCGCCGTAGCAAGTTCGGAGTCTCGATTCGACAGCTTGCGCTCCAAGGACTCATATTTGCTTATAGCATCATTGATCTCTTGTTGGACTTCATCCAACCTCGCTTCATGTCTTAAGCGAGTGGCTCGTTCCTCCTCCACCGCCTTCTTGGCTTCGCCCAGTGCGCTCTTGAGGGTCTCGACTCAGATGCGTCAACTATGAGCATAATTATAAAACTCATTTAGATAACAAATCAGAACTCATATCATTTCAAATATGTTTTGGTACCGCATACCTCACCTTTCCTCCAACTTCCGCTTTAGTTCAGACACTTCGGCGGCGTGGGAGGTCGCCGCTAACATCGAAGCCTATTTACCCAAATAGACATATCAGTTATCTCCTGTGAAGAATTATTCGATCCTCTGTTCGGCCTTTCTTCGCGAATGCCAAACAGAGTCTCAGGGGCTACTATCTATACACAGGCACTCCTTTTTACATATACAAATAGTCAAACATATATATTATATCACATACCTCAAAGCCTGATAGAAGGCTGGTATAGGCTTGGTTCAATCCGATTTTACCGAACCGAACCTTTTCCACCACCGTACCCATGAGGGTATGATGTTCCTCCATAATGGAAGTGCTCTGAAGCGCTTCCACCAGAGTGTCTGGCGCCTCCGAATTGACAGAGGTCGCCGGTGGAGATGGCGCGCCCCTTTCTTTCGAAGGAGGCTGCTCGCCTGATCCCAGAGCCGTATGGATCTCCGGAATAATATTTGGTCAGGGGCCGAATTGGGCATGGCCTCCGTCACTGGTCTCCATGGGGGTCGATTCCCCCCTCTTTTCGGCAACAGAGGTATTACACTCCGTCACTACCTTCACGGCCTCCAGCACCTCCCCGTGGTATGGACAGGTTTCCGGGACAACACTTCGGTGTTGTCCGTAGCGATGGGAGGAGAGGCCTGCAGAGGCGACTCGCTCTCCATCATGCTGGACCACAGCGAATTCCCACAGGACGATGATGATCGTTGGGGGAGATCGCAAGACAGACTGCAATGCGCAATTCAATATGTTAGAACCACAAGGCATAAAATCGGATATATGTACGGTGTCTTTGGATACTTACGATCCGGCCAAGGGTTTCGGCCTGGGGTGCCACTCGTGGATGGTACTGGAGGCTTATAATGCTATTTTCGGGTATATGCTCCAATCATGTCTTTGGTCAATAGTTGGGTTGCCCGACTCCTATGGTTACTACCTTACGTCCCTCTTGTTCGGCTAAGTTAGTAAATGGAGAACTACTGCGATTGTGTTTCTGGTTCATCCAGATAAACGCCTCAGTAGAGAAACCCGAAAATTGACTATCATGATGCGGCGAGAGCTGGTCAGCTATTCGGTGACTAAGTATAAATATCTTGCGATTTTTTCCGTGTTACATGAAGGACCAGTCTTCACCTGGTTAGGCATCTACAACACCCAAGGTCGGATAACCGAACAATACCAGGGGCTGCGCCTACAATCTTATTGTCAAACTCCTATGGCTAAGTGTGAGTGATAAAGACGCATAGTCTGATTGCCTGTTCGCCACACTAACACCTCCTTCAAGCACCAAGTCGTTCGTTTAAGTGTGTTCATGTGCTTTTCCGAATACCCACGTACTACCAACGTCGGGGCTAAAGCCTACGACTGGCCACCGCTCAGATGTCGTAAACGGCCGCATAGGAGGGAAATTATTTGAGATGAAAGAAGCAAAAATATTGTACAAAAGCCTTGTTTTCATAATACAAAGTTCGGGCAGGACAGATACATTCATTCAAAATACCGCTCCGGTGTGCGGTGCTCTCCTGCAGGCGGTCCCTCGGTTAGAAGCTTGGCGGCACTCATTGTTACCCACTGCACCTTGACACAGGCAAAGGCCATCCGGGCACCTTCAATCCAGACTGACCACTTTATAGCATCAAGCCGAGGGAAGGCATTGACTAGGCGCTTCACGAGCCCGAAGTAACTACCGGGTATGGGTTTAGCTGGCCAAAGACGGACTATAGTATCCTTCACGGCCAATTCGGCCACCCTATGCAGTTCGGTCAGCTGCTTCAGCTGATCACTGAGCGGCACTGGATGCTCTAGTGCAAGGTACTGCAATCAGAACAGCTTCTCTGTTGAGCTCCCCTCTTCAGCTAGAAAGAACTCCACAGCATCAGCAATACTCCGGGGTAGATCCGCAAACGCTTCTTGAGAACTCCAAATGTGGGTCAGTAAGATGTACTTCCTTCTAACAAAATTTCTCTGCATATTAAAGGCCTTATGCGCCGCGATCTGCTTTGCCTCTTGGATCTCCCGGCAGGTACCTTCGGCTTCAACCTAGGCCTCCTTCGCACTTTAGAGCGCCGTAGCAAGTTCGGAGTCTCGATTCGACAGCTTGCGCTCCAAGGACTCATATTTGCTTATAGCATCATTGATCTCTTGTTGGACTTCATCCAACCTCGCTTCATGTCTTAAGCGAGTGGCTCGTTCCTCCTCCACCGCCTTCTTGGCTTCGCCCAGCGCGCTCTTGAGGGTCTCGACTCAGATGCGTCAACTATGAGCATAATTATAAAACTCATTTAGATAACAAATCAGAACTCATATCATTTCAAATATGTTTTGGTACCGCATACCTCACCTTTCCTCCAACTTCCGCTTTAGTTCAGACACATCGGCGGCGTGGGAGGTCGCCGCTAACATCGAAGCCTATTTACCGAAATAGACATATCAGTTATCTCCTGTGAAGAATTATTCGATCCTCTGTTCGGCCTTTCTTCGCGAATCCCAAACAGAGTCTCAGGGGCTACTATCTATACACAGGCACTCCTTTTTACATATACAAATAATCAAAAAAATATATTATATTACATACCTCAAAGCCTGATAGAAGGCTGGTATAGGCTTGGTTCAATCCGATTTTACCGAACCGAACCTTTTCCACCACCGTACCCATGAGGGTATGATGTTCCTCCATAATGGAAGTGCTCTGAAGCGCTTCCACCAGAGTGTCTGGCGCCTTCGAATTGACAGAGGTCGCCGGTGGAGATGGCGCGCCCCTTTCTTTCAAAGGATGCTGCTCGCCTGATCCCAGAGCCGTATGGATCTCCGGAATAATATTTGGTCAGGGGCCGAATTGGGCATGGCCTCCGTCACTGGTCTCCATGGGGGTCGATTCCCCCCTCTTTTCGGCAACAGAGGTATTACACTCCATCACTACCTTCACGGCCTCCAGCACCTCCCCGTGGTCTGGAGAGGTTTCCGGGACAACACTTCGGTGTTGTCCGTAGCGATGGGAGGAGAGTCCTGCAGAGGCGACTCGCTCTCCATCATGCTGGACCACAGCGAATTCCCACAGGACGATGATGATCGTTGGGGGAGATCGCAAGACAGACTGCAATGCGCAATTCAATATGTTAGAACCACAAGGCATAAAATCGGATATATGTACGGTGTCTTTGGATACTTACGATCCGGCCAAGGGCTTCGGCCTGGGGTGCCACTCGAGGATGGTACTGGAGGCTTATAATGCTATTTTCGGGTATATGCTCCAATCATGTCTTTGGTCAATAGTTGGGTTGCCCGACTCCTATGGTTACTACCTTACGTCCCTCTTGTTCGGCTAAGTTAGTAAACGGAGAACTACTGCGATTGTGTTTCTGGTTCATCCAGATAAACGCCTCAGTAGAGAAACCCGAAAATTGACTATCATGATGCGGCGAGAGCTGGTCAGCTATTCGGTGACTAAGTATAAATATCTTGCGATTTTTTCCGTGTTACGTGAAGGACCAGTCTTCACCTGGTTAGGCATCTACAACACCCAAGGTCGGATAACCGAACAATACCAGGGGCTGCTCCTACAATCTTATTGTCAAACTCCTATGGCTAAGTGTGAGTGATAAAGACGCATAGTCTGATTGCCTGTTCGCCACACTAACACCTCCTTCAAGCACCAAGACATTCGTTTAAGTGTGTTCATGTGCTTTTCCGAATACCCACGTACTACCAACGTCGGGGCTAAAGCCTACGACTGGCCAACTCTCAGATGTCGTAAACGGCCGCATAGGAGGGAAATTATTTGAGATGAAACAAGCAAAAATATTATACAAAAGCCTTGTTTTCATAATACAAACTTCGGGCAGGACAGATACATTCATTCAAAATACCGCTCCGGTGTGCGGTGCTCTCCTGCAGGCGGTCCCTCGGTTAGAAGCTTGGCGGCACTCATTGTTACCCACTGCACCTTGACACAGGCAAAGGCCATCCGAGCACCTTCAATCCAGACTGACCACTTTATAGCATCAAGCCGAGGGAAGACATTGACTAGGCGCTTCACGAGCCCAAAGTAACTGCCGGGTATGGGTTTAGCTGGCCAAAGACGGACTATAGTATCCTTCACGGCCAATTCGGCCATCCTATGCAGTTCGTTCAGCTGCTTCAGCTGATCACTGAGCGGCACTGGATGCTCTAGTGCAAGGTACTGCAATCAGAAAAGCTTCTCTGTTGAGCTCCCCTCTTCAGCTAGAAAGAACTCCACAGCATCAGCAATACTCCGGGGTAGATCCACAAACGCTTCTGGAGAACTCCAAATGTGGGTCAGTAAGATGTACTTCCTTCTTACAAAATTTCTCTGCATATTAGAGGCCTTATGCGCAGCGATCTGCTTTGCCTCTTGGATCTCCCGGCAGGTACCTTCGGCTTCAACCCGGGCCTCCTTCGCACTTTAGAGCGCCGTAGCAAGTTCGGAGTCTCGATCCGATAGTTTGCGCTCCAAGGACTCATATTTGCTTATAGCATCATTGATCTCTTGTTGGACTTCATCCAACCTCGCTTCATGTCTTAAGCGAGCGGCTCGTTCCTCCTCCACCGCCTTCTTGGCTTCGCCCAGCGCGCTGTTGAGGGTCTCGACTCAGACGCGTCAACTATGAGCATAATTATAAAACTCATTTAGATAACAGATCAGAACTCATATCATTTCAAATATGTTTCGGTACCGCATACCTCACCTTTCCTCCAACTTCCGCTTTAGTTCAGACACTTTGGCGGCGTGGGAGGTCGCCGCTAACATCGAAGCCTATTTACCCAAATAGACATAGATGTTATCTCCTGTGAAGAATTATTCGATCCTCTGTTCGGCCTTTCTTCGCGAATGCCAAACAGAGTCTCAGGGGCTACTATCTATACACAGGCTGTCAGGACCCCGACTCTATGCCACATCGATCTAGCATGTAACACCTAATATCACTTTGCGGCCTCACGCACGGTATTCCCACGGGTGTCGCCTTACCTTTGCCCGGGACCGTTTGCGCATTTTGGCACACGTATATGATGGTGTCGCTAGCATCCATATGATAAAGAGCCCGGGCTGACATGGCTAGTCGTAAACCCAAAGTGGCACTCACTTACAGGGATAGGCATCCATGACCCAGCATCGAACGTGTCGGTCATCAACGAGTGAATCCAGGCTGTAGCACTGGGCTAACAGGACTCCGGTGAACCGGGCTGTAGCGGGCTAGCAGGACTCTGGTATTCATCGCGTGACATTTCCCCGAAGGGACAGACACAGGATCGAAGAAGGACACATGCCGGCCTGCCTAAGTGTTCCAGAGCAGTAGCAAGCTACCAGGGCTCAGTGGAAGCACTAGGAGACATTTCCCGGTAAGAGAGGCTACTAAGAATAAACAACTAGATAGTCAGATCCCACACATAGCAATACACATTACACGTACGCATAACATGCAAGTATGTGCTGTACAACATGGCATCACAGCATAACTCAACAACTCATATAGATAAAGGCTCAGAAGAGCCGTCATAGCATATATTGCAAACAGGGGTCACAAGACCCATCATACAGAGCATACAAGCAACAAGCGGAAGCATTACATGTCTGGGTACAGACATCTACAAAAGAAAAAGGCTGAAGGGCCTGACTATCTACAACATCTGATCAAGATCGTAGCTGAGGTACTAGCTACTAGTCGAAGTCCACGAGAACACTAGTAAGACCGAAGTCTCCGCTGCAAAAACATAAATAAAGCAACATGAGTACAAAGGTACTCAGCAAGACTTACATCAGATCCTATCATACATGCACTTGTATCAAGAGGGTAACGTGGGGTTTAGTTGCAGCAAGCCAGCTTTGACTCTGTGGCTATCCTGTTCTACGACTACCAGAAACTCTTGAGGTGAAACAACGTACACGAGTCCACTAATCACCACACAATACACTACTATGGATTCATCCCCGTCTTCCTACGAGAAGGCCATCCATAGCACTCACACCTGTCTTGAGCATTTTAGAGTATCCACTTCAAGTTGTCTATGTACCATGTAAGCATCCAAGAAGTCCATAACCGCGGACCCGGCTATTCGAATAGATCATGTTAACCCTGCAGGGGTGTACTTCTTCACACACGCTCTCGCCACTTACCGCCATGTACACGTCATGTATCTCGGCAACCTTCAAGCGGAAGCCTGGCGAGGGTGTCGGCCACGACCTGACTAACCACACAAGACTCTAGTCCAGGTTTATCGCCTATTCGGGTTCCATCCGCAAGGAGATCCGGCCGGGGTGTCGCTCACGGCCCCAAACGATGTGAGCAGGGTTCCCGAGCCCACCAACTGGGTGCCACTCGGTACACCGTGCCACGTGTGCCTAGTCTGTCCCAAGCCCACCCTGCCGGGTGCCACTTGGTAGAAAAATAGCACTACCTACAAACACCAGAAACTAGTTGCGACTCCTGGACAGAGATCAAGTTGGCTAATAAGTCGAGAGGGGCACTTAAGCATTCCAATGTGTGGTAGTATCGAGTCATTGGACGACATACATAGAACTCAGTGCTTAGGGACGGTTCCAGTGAGACAACCCACCATGTACTCCTACATGGCCTCTCACCGCTACCTTTACCAAATCGTGTTCACACACTTCACTCTCCGCATCAGAACATATCGTGACACTCCAACTCATTCCCAATGAATCAGACCTGACACAACTCTAAGCAATAGCAGGCATAGCATGGTAGGAACACATCAGTGGCTTCAATCAACTCCTACACATGCTAGTGGGTTTCAACTATTTACTGTGGCAATGACAGGTCATGCAGAGGAATGGGTTCAACTACCGCAGCACAAAGTAGCAGATGAATCGTTGTTGTCCTAATGCAATAACCGAGAGCAGGAGCGAGAGAGTAGGGTTTTATCGAAATGAACAAGGGGGTTTGCTTGCCTGGTAAATCAACAAGGGAGGCACTGCTTCACAGACAGGTACTCTGGAACGTCTCCGGAGCAGGACCTATCGAGAAGGAACGGTGCCGGCAATCAAAACACAATCATATGCAACAATATGATGCATGAACATGGCATGTAGATGTGATGCTGTTGAGCTAATGCAACTAGTGTTCACTTGGTTTGAAGTCCATTTGAACCAAAGGTTCAAATGCATTTCTAAATTAAGTCTCTTATATATGCCATAATGTGTTTTCCCATATTCAGCATGTATAAGTTGGTTTTTCATGCATGAAACTAGTACAGATGGAAAGGTTGCATTTTTCTGATAATTTTTCATATATAAATTATTTAAATCTGAGCTACGGTTGAATTGTTATGAATTTTTGAAGTTTAAATCATTTTCTGGATTTTTCCTGATTTAATTAAATCCAGAATTTATATACTGCGCCAGCATGACGTCAGCATGACGTCAGCAGGTCAACGCGGCTGTCCAGGGTCAAACCTAACGTGTGGGTCCCACACGTCAGTGACACTGGGGTTAACCCCGAGTCAAACCCCGGGCTGATTAGCTTTGACTAATCCCTGGGCCCACTGGTCAGCGTCAGTAGGTGCGGGATTAGTGACTAATTAGCTAAGCCACGTCAGCCCGCCGGAGTTCTGGCCGGCGGCGACCATTAGCGCGGTGGCGACTCGCCGGACTTGCGTTACAGACGGCGTTTGATCGCGCGAAGACCACCGGGGCGTAGCCCGTCTTCGTCCGCAACCAGGGGAGCTGGTTGGGGGGCTGCGGGGGCGCCGGAGCTCGCCGGAGCAAGCTTGCGGCGGCGGCCGGAGCTCGGCTGTGTTCGGGGACGCGGCTGCAGCGTGCAAACGCGCAAACTAAAGCGCTAGCGGGGCACTACGAGGTGCGGCGAGAGTGCTAGGTGCACTGGCGTGGCCAAAAGGTCGCCGGAGCAACACCGGCGACAAGCTCGAGCGGAGGCGAGCTTCGGCCATGGCGGAGCTAAGGCCTAGACGGCGCAAACGGACACGGGGAGGAGGGGGTTCGGTGCGGGGGCTCACCGCGGAACCAGCGAGCGCGAGGGCGAGGTCGGGGATGCCCGGTAGCTCCCGAATCACCGGCGAGGATCCACGGCGGCCGGAGTCGAATTTGGCGACGGCGACGGCTCCACGGGGCTCTCCGGCTTGCGTGGCTCGGCGAGGAGGTAGCTGGCGACGAGGCGGAGCTCCTGGGGACGAGGGGAGGCGAGGGAGAGGCGGTGGCTACGGTGATGCCCGTCGGCGGCGGCGGCGGTTCTCGGGTGAGAGGGAGAGAGAGCAGGGGGAGAGGAGGAGGGCGAGGGAGAGTGAGAGCGGTGCGGGGCAGCTGCGTGGCTTCGTCCGGGGCATCGAGGCGACGAGAGGAGGACAGGCAGACAGGGAGGGAGGAGGTGGCGCGGCGCGGCGGTGCGCGCGCGTCGGGCACGCGCCGTCCCCCTTTCGGGGG
>NC_041389.1:494734855-494742433 GCF_002162155.2 Triticum dicoccoides
GAATGAGATAACGCAAGCTCTGAGCATGTCTTCGAGAATTTGATTGACCCGTTCCACCTGACCACTCGACTGAGGGTGGAAAGCGGTACTGAAGGAAAGATGGGTTCCCATGGCAGTTTGGAAACTCTCCCAGAAATGAGAAGTGAAAAGACTGCCACGGTCCGAATTGATCTCTAGTGGAACACCATGGAGTGACACTATTCGAGAAATATATAAGTCAGCAAGCTGACTAGCAGTGATATTTTCCCGAACAGGGAGGAAGTGAGCCACTTTGGAAAGACGATCAACGACTACGAAGATAGCGTTATTCCCTCTCTTGGTCCTGGGAAAGCCGGTGATGAAGTCCATACCAACTTTATCCCATTTCCATTCAGGAATAGCTAAGGGCTGAAGGGTGCCAGCAGGTCTTTGATGCTCTGCCTTAACGCGACGACATACTTCACATTTAGCAATGAACTCAGCGATTTCTCTCTTCATCCTAGTCCACCAGAACCTCTGGCGTAGGTCCTGATACATCTTGGTACTACCGGGATGAATCGTGAGAGGAGATTCATGCGCCTCCTTAAGAATCAACTGCCGAAGATGTTGCTTCTTGGGAACCACCAAGCGATTCTCAAAGAAAACAACACCACGATCATCCATAGAGAAACATCCACCAACTCCCTTCTTAATGTTTCTCTTGATCCGGGTAATCCCCCTATCAAACTTCTGGTCAGAGATGATCTAATCCTCAAGGGTAGGTTTTGCCACCAAGGTAGAATGGAATCCGCGAGGAGCAATGTGAAGGTTAAGCTTACAGAATTCCTCATGGAGAAGTGGTTGGCCTTGCTGCAACATGAGATTGTTGCAATAGGATTTACGGCATAGAGCATCAGCCATGACATTGGCTTTTCCTGGGGTGTAGGTAATCCCTAGATCATAATCTGTGATCAACTCCAGCCAACGTCTTTGCCTAAGGTTCAAATCTGGTTGGGTGAAGATATACTTGAGACTCTGGTGATCGGTGTAGATCTCGCAACGTTTACCAAGGAGGTAATGTCGCCAGGTCTTGAGTGCATAGACTACGGCTGCAAGCTCTAGATCATGTGTAGGATAATTCTCCTCATGTGGATGCAACTGTCGAGATGCATAGGCAATCACATGACGATCCTGCATAAGAATGCAACCTAGTCCCTGTCGTGAGGCGTCGCAGTAGATAATAAAGTCTTTAGTGAAATCCGGTGGCACAAGTATGGGAGCAGAAGTCAGGCGTCTTTTCAGTTCCTGAAAACTGTACTCACACTGTGGGGACCACTCAAACTTTTTATCTTTCTTGAGAAGTTCCGTGAGGGGTTTGGCTACTTTGGAGAAGTTTTCAACAAAGCGGCGACAATAGCTGGCTAGGCCAAGGAAACTCCTAACTTGTTTCACGGTCTCAGGTGGAGTCCAATCGAGAACGGCTTGAACTCTCTCGGGATTGACAGCAATGCCCTTACCAGAGATTACGTGGCCTAGGTAGGTCACTTCTGACAACCAAAATTCACACTTGGAGAACTTGGCATAAAGGCGGTGCTCTCTGAGTTTTTCTAACACAAGTCTAAGATGTTCGGCATGCTCTTCCTCGTTCTTCGAGTAAATAAGAATATCATCGAGGTAAACCACGACGAACTTATCTAAGTATTCCATGAAGATCGAGTTCATCAAGCGGGAGAATGTGGCTGGGGCGTTGGTTAGGCCAAAGGACATGACGGTGTACTCGTACTGGCCATAACGAGTGACAAAAGCTGTCTTGGGAATGTCCCCGTTTCTGATTTTGATTTGGTGGTATCCTAACCTTAAATCCATCTTGGAGAAGACTGAGGATCCAGCGAGCTGATCATACAAGTCGTTGATCCTGGTAAGCGGATACTTGTTCTTTATCGTGACCAAATTAACGGGACGATAATCTACAACCATCCGGTCCGTACCATCCTTCTTCTTGACGAAAAGGACGGGGCAAGCCCAAGGAGAAGAACTAGGACGGATGAAACCCTTTTGCAAGGACTCATCGAGTTGTTTCTTAAGCTCGGCTAGTTCTAGGGGTGCCATCTTGTAAGGTCTCCGGGAGATTGGAGCTGTTCCTGGGATAAGATCTATGACGAACTCTACCTCTCTGTCAGGTGGAACACCTGGCAGTTCCTCTGGAAAGACATCCGGAAAGTCACGGACTACCGGGATATCTTCAAGGTCTAGAAGAGGGCTGGCATTAAGAGAATAGAGCTGAAGCTTTGCAACTCTAGTGGAGACGGTGACTATCTTGCCAGACGGGTGTGTAAGCTG
The DNA here is from genome assembly GCF_002162155.2 of Triticum dicoccoides. Classification (NCBI taxonomy): domain Eukaryota; kingdom Viridiplantae; phylum Streptophyta; class Magnoliopsida; order Poales; family Poaceae; genus Triticum; species Triticum dicoccoides. The sequence continues at coordinate 494,737,154 of NC_041389.1, forward strand.
AACAGATCTTGTGTAACAATCAATCTTGGCATGATGAGCTGTCATCCAGTCCATACCCAAGATGATGTTAATATCTGAAGACTTGAGGACTACAAGTGATGCAAGGAATACAAGTCTGTCAACAAGGATTTCGTTACCATGGCTTACACTAGAGGTTTGCCATTTGGATCCAGGAGTTTGGATGACTAGCGGAGTTGGCATATCACAAAATGACATGTTGTGCAAGTTAGCATAGCTTTCAGAAATGAAGGAGTGAGATGCTCCAGTATCGAATAGAACTGATGCTGGGTGACAATTGACAAGGAGTGTACCAAGAACGACATCCGGATCATCATGAGCGTCTTTAGCTGAGACGTGATGCACACGTCCACGTTCAGTGGAAACTGACTTGGCACTGATCATCTTGCGTGATGGCTTAATACAGCCAACAGTCTTCTCAGGCTGGGGTGGAGCATAACTAGTCTGAGAGCAGTCACGTGCATAGTGTCCTGGCTTCCCGCATGTGAAGCAAGTCCCTGAGGTTGGACGGGGACCCGCACTAACAAGCGGTCTACCAGTAGGCCTGGGTGGAACATACGACTGAGCTGGAGGAGGCACCACATGAGAAGACCTCGGTGTATAACCGGAAGGAAGAGCGGAGTTTGGAACCCAAATCCGGCGTTTCTGGGAACTAGAACCGGAGGAAGATCCCAAATCACGGGTGTGCTTACGAGACTCCTCGTAAGTGAGTTGAGCTGTCTCTGCATTAAGGGCCTTGTTCACAAGGGCTTGGAATGTATCACAATGATGCAGGTGGAGATCACGACGCAACTTGGGGTTGAGACCCTTCCGGAACCTAGCCTGCTTCTTGGCGTCCGTGGACACCTCTTCTGTGGCATAACGGGCGAGGTTCTCAAACTCTCTACTATAGGCATCAACAGCCATCTTACCCTGGGTGAAACTACAGAACTCCTCTCCCTTGCGATCAAGGAGGGCTTGGGGAATGTGATGCTCGCGAAAAGCCTCAGTGAAATCCTTCCAGGTAGGAATCTGGCCAGCTGGAAGCATAGCCTCATAGTTCTGCCACCAAAGACTAGCAGGACCTTCCAGGTGATATGTGGCATAAGTGACCTTGTCATCTTCAGCTACGTTCACGGAACGCAGCTTATGGGTGAAGCTACGGAGCCAGTCATCTGCATCGAGTGGCTCGATGGAATGATGAAAGGTAGGTGGGTGCAAACGAATGAAGTCATGAATGGTAGCAGACCCTTTGAACTGATGTGCGGTGTTCTCCTCGATACGTGCCAACAAACGATTAGACTCACGCTTGTTCCTCTCCATCTCTAGCATGAACTCTGCCAGCGAAGGCTGGTTGGGAGGATTCTCATCCCTACCATCTCCATGGTTCCGGCTACGAACAATAGAACTTGATGACATCCTGAGAAACGAAAACCAGGGACGGAATCAGCACCAATTATCGACTGTAGAATGTAGGACAGGGAATTAGTATCACTCGAACTCCTAGGGAAATTCCGGCAGCATAACGGCAGTAAACTGCTCAGAATGAGACATCCTACTAAACATAGGGTGGTAACATACTTATCATCATCACTCAAGGTTCTGAGATAGTACTAAACAGACTACACCGGAAGTACTCGAAAACTGGGGTATGACTCTGATCAACCAGTCCTATGGAACTACGGAGTAGTAACACGTGATCCTGATAGACGGAAAAGAAGCCTATTTCCTTAACCCCGGAGGAAGATAGGAGGACTCAGATCAGAAGGTCATGAGGTAAAGGAGTAAAAAGAGCGTTACGTTCCATCCCACAATCAATTCCCTTATATAACTAAAGAATTTCTAGACTCAACTTCGACCAGTTTGGCTTGGTAATCCTACAGGCAGTCAAGCTCTGATACCAGCGCTGTCAGGACCCCGACTCTATGCCACATCGATCTAGCATGTAACACCTCATATCACTTTGCGGCCTCACGCACGGTATTCCCACGGGTGTCGCCTTACCTTTGCCCGGGACCGTTTGCGCATTTTGGCACACGTATATGATGGTGTCGCTAGCATCCATATGATAAAGAGCCCGGGCTGACATGGCTAGTCGTAAACCCAAAGTGGCACTCACTTACAGGGACAGGCATCCATGACCCAGCATCGAACGTGTCGGTCATCAACGAGTGAATCCAGGCTGTAGCACTGGGCTAACAGGACTCCGGTGAACCGGGCTGTAGCGGGCTAGCAGGACTCTGGTATTCATCGCGTGACATTTCCCCGAAGGGACATTCACAGGATCGAAGAAGGACACATGCCGGCCTGCCTAAGTGTTCCAGAGCAGTAGCAAGCTACCAGGGCTCAGTGGAAGCACTAGGAGACATTTCCCGGTAAGAGAGGCTACTAAGAATAAACAACTAGATAGTCAGATCCCACACATAGCAATACACATTACACGTACGCATAACATGCAAGTATGTGCTGTACAACATGGCATCACAGCATAACTCAACAACTCATATAGATAAAGGCTCAGAAGAGCCGTCATAGCATATATTGCAAACAGGGGTCACAAGACCCATCATACAGAGCATACAAGCAACAAGCGGAAGCATTACATGTCTGGGTACAAACATCTACAAAAGAAAAAGGCTGAAGAGCCTGACTATCTACAACATCCGATCAAGATCGTAGCTGAGGTACTAGCTACTAGTCGAAGTCCACGAGAACACTAGTAAGACCGAAGTCTCCGCTGCAAAAACATAAATAAAGCAACATGAGTACAAAGGTACTCAGCAAGACTTACATCAGATCCTATCATACATGCACTTGTATCAAGAGGGTAACGTGGGGTTTAGTTGCAGCAAGCCAGCTTTGACTCTGTGGCTATCCTGTTCTACGACTACCAGAAACTCTTGAGGTGAAACAACGTACACGAGTCCACTAATCACCACACAATACACTACTATGGATTCATCCCCGTCTTCCTACGAGAAGGCCATCCATAGCACTCACACCTGTCTTGAGCATTTTAGAGTATCCACTTCAAGTTGTCTATGTACCATGTAAGCATCCAAGAAGTCCATAACCGCGGACCCGGCTATTCGAATAGATCATGTTAACCCTGCAGGGGTGTACTTCTTCACCCACGCTCTCGCCACTTACCGCCATGTACACGTCATGTATCTCGGCAACCTTCAAGCGGAAGCCTGGCGAGGGTGTCGGCCACGACCTGACTAACCACACAAGACTCTAGTCCAGGTTTATCGCCTATTCGGGTTCCATCCGCAAGGAGATCCGGCCGGGGTGTCGCTCACGGCCCCAAACGATGTGAGCAGGGTTCCCGAGCCCACCAACCGGGTGCCACTCGGTACACCGTGCCACGTGTGCCTAGTCTGTCCCAAGCCCACCCTGCCGGGTGCCACTTGGTAGAAAAATAGCACTACCTACAAACACCAGAAACTAGTTGCGACTCCTGAACAGAGATCAAGTTGGCTAATAAGTCGAGAGGGGCACTTAAGCATTCCAATGTGTGGTAGTATCGAGTCATTGGACGACATACATAGAACTCAGTGCTTAGGGACGGTTCCAGTGAGACAACCCACCATGTACTCCTACATGGCCTCTCACCGCTACCTTTACCAAATCGTGTTCACACACTTCACTCTCCGCATCAGAACATATCGTGACACTCCAACTCATTCCCAATGAATCAGACCTGACACAACTCTAAGCAATAGCAGGCATAGCATGGTAGGAACACATCAGTGGCTTCAATCAACTCCTACACATGCTAGTGGGTTTCAACTATTTACTGTGGCAATGACAGGTCATGCAGAGGAATGGGTTCAACTACCGCAGCACAAAGTAGCAGATGAATCGTTGTTGTCCTAATGCAATAACCGAGAGCAGGAGCGAGAGAGTAGGGTTTTATCGAAATGAACAAGGGGGTTTGCTTGCCTGGTAAATCAACAAGGGAGGCACTGCTTCACAGACAGGTACTCTGGAACGTCTCCGGAGCAGGACCTATCGAGAAGGAACGGTGCCGGCAATCAAAACACAATCATATGCAACAATATGATGCATGAACATGGCATGTAGATGTGATGCTGTTGAGCTAATGCAACTAGTGTTCACTTGGTTTGAAGTCCATTTGAACCAAAGGTTCAAATGCATTTCTAAATTAAGTCTCTTATATATGCCATAATGTGTTTTCCCATATTCAGCATGTATAAGTTGGTTTTTCATGCATGAAACTAGTACAGATGGAAAGGTTGCATTTTTCTGATAATTTTTCATATATAAATTATTTAAATCTGAGCTACGGTTGAATTGTTATGAATTTTTGAAGTTTAAATCATTTTCTGGATTTTTCCTGATTTAATTAAATCCAGAATTTATATACTGCGCCAGCATGACGTCAGCACGACGTCAGCGGGTCAATGCGGCTGTCCAGGGTCAAACCTGACGTGTGGGTCCCACACGTCAGTGACACTGGGGTTAACCCCGAGTCAAACCCCGGGCTGATTAGCTTTGACTAATCCCTGGGCCCACTGGTCAGCGTCAGTAGGTGGGGGATTAGTGACTAATTAGCTAAGCCACGTCAGCCCGCCGGAGTTCTGGCCGGCGGCGACCATTAGCGCGGTGGCGACTCGCCGGACTTGCGTTACAGACGGCGTTTGATCGCGCGAAGACCACCGGGGCGTAGCCCGTCTTCGTCCGCAACCAGGGGAGCTGGTTGGGGGGCTGCGGGGGCGCCGGAGCTCGCCGGAGCAAGCTTGCGGCGGCGGCCGGAGCTCGGCTGTGTTCGGGGACGCGGCTGCAGCGTGCAAACGCGCGAACTAAAGCGCTAGCGGGGCACTACGAGGTGCGGCGAGAGTGCTAGGTGCACTGGCGTGGCCAAAAGGTCGCCGGAGCAACGCCGGCGACAAGCTCGAGCGGAGGCGAGCTTTGGCCATGGCGGAGCTAAGGCCTAGACGGCGCAAACGGACACGGGGAGGAGGGGGTTCGGTGCGGGGGCTCACCGCGGAACCAGCGAGCGCGAGGGCGAGGTCGGGGATGCCCGGTAGCTCCCGAATCGCCGGCGAGGATCCACGGCGGCCGGAGTCGAATTTGGCGACGGCGACGGCTCCACGGGGCTCTCCGGCTTGCGTGGCTCGGCGAGGAGGTAGCTGGCGACGAGGCGGAGCTCCTGGGGACGACGGGGAGGCGAGGGAGAGGCGGTGGCTACGGTGATGCCCGTCGGCGGCGGCGGCGGTTCTCGGGTGAGAGGGAGAGAGAGCAGGGGGAGAGGAGGAG
>NC_041389.1:494743641-494852842 GCF_002162155.2 Triticum dicoccoides
GGGGGGGAAGACGACAGAGGAGGGGGGCCAGGCGGGCTGGGCCGCCTCCTGGCTGGGCCGGCCTGCTGCTGCTGGGCTGCGCAGGGGAGGGGAGGCCCAGGTAAGCCCCTCCTTCTTTTATTTTTGTTTTCTAATTTTTCTGACATTTGTTTTGATTTAATAAATATATTAAATCATTTAATTTCCTTATGCCAATTTTTGCAGGAGCTAGATATATTATTCCAGAGCTCTTTTATAATTGGCATAATTTTTGGACCATATTTCATATATATAGAAATATATTTCCAATGCAAATATTTATCGAATTAATCCAAATGGCCAAAATAAATGTCCATGAGCTCCTACAAATATTGTTTTGATTTTTATCTCTGTCCAATATTTTTAGAGGGCATCATGAGCATTTTCTTGGACCCTTTTGGAGAAATTTTTTATTTAGGTCATTTTCAAAAATGATTCTGAGGGTTCCACCAATCCTCATTTCAAATTTAAATGAAATTTAAATATGATGCACAACTGACTGGCTAGTCTAGGTCATACCAGACTAGGGATGTGACACAGGCACTCCTTTTTACATATAAAAATAGTCAAATATATATATTATATCACATACCTCAAAGCCTGATAGAAGGCTGGTATAGGCTTGGTTCAATCCGATTTTACCGAACCGAACCTTTTCCACCACCGTACCCATGAGGGTATGATGTTCCTCCATAATGGAAGTGCTCTGAAGCGCTTCCACCAGAGTGTCTGGCGCCTCCGAATTGACAGAGGTCGCCGGTCGAGATGGCGCGCCCCTTTCTTTCGAAGGAGGCTGCTCGCCTGATCCCAGAGCCGTATGGCTCTCCGAAATAATATTTGGTCAGGGGCCGAATTGGGCATGGCCTCCGTCACTGGTCTCCATGGGGGTCGATTCCCCCCTCTTTTTGGCAACAGAGGAATTACACTCCGTCACTACCTTCACGGCCTCCAGCACCTCCCCGTGGTCTGGAGAGGTTTCCGGGACAACACTTCGGTGTTGTCCGTAGCGATGGGCGGAGAGGCCTGCAGAGGCGACTCGCTCTCCATCATGCTGGACCCCAGCGAATTCCCACAGGACGATGATGATCGTTGGGGGAGATCGCAAGACAGACTACAACGTGCAATTCAATATGTTAGAACCACAAGGCATAAAATCGGATATATGTACGGTGTCTTTGGATACTTACGATCCGGCCAAGGGCTTCGGCCTGGGGTGCCACTCGTGGATGGTACTGGAGGCTTATAATGCTATATTCGGGTATATGCTCCAATCATGTCTTTGGTCAATAGTTGGGTTGCCCGACTCCTATGGTTACTACCTTAGGGCCCTCTTGTTCGGCTAAGTTAGTAAACGGAGAACTACTGCGATTGTGTTTCTGGTTCATCCAGATAAACGCCTCAGTAGAGAAACCCGAAAATTGACTATCATGATGCAGCGAGAGCTGGTCAGCTATTCGGTGACTAAGTATAAATATCTTGCGATTTTTTCCGTGTTACGCGAAGGACCAGTCTTCACCTGGTCAGGCATCTACAACACCCAAGTTCGGATAACCGAACAATACCAGGGGCTGCGCCTACAATCTTATTGTCAAACTCCTATGGCTAAGTGTGAGTGATAAAGACGCATAGTCTGATTGCCTGTTCGCCACACTAACACCTCCTTCAAGCACCAAGTCATTCGGTTAAGTGTGTTCATGTGCTTTTTCGAATACCTCCGTACTACCAACGTCGGGGCTAAAGCCTACGACTGACCAACTCTCAGATGTCGTAAACGGCCGCACAGGAGGGAAATTATTTGAGATGAAAGAAGCAAAAATATTAGACAAAAGCCTTGTTTTCATAATACAAAGTTCGAGTAGGACAGATACATTAATACAAAATACCGCTCCGGCATGCGGTGCTCTCCTGCAGGCGGTCCCTCGGTTGCAAGCTTGGCGGCACTCATCGTTACCCACTCCACCTTGACACAGGCAAAGGCCATCCGGGCACCTTCAATCCAGACTGACCACTTTATAGCATCAAGCCGAGGGAAGGCATTGACTAGGCGCTTCACGAGCCCGGAGTAACTGCCGGGTATGGGTTCAGCTGGCCAAAGACGGACTATAGTATCCTTCACGGCCAATTCGGCCACCCTATGCAGTTCGGTCAGCTGCTTCAGCTGATCACTGAGCGGCACTGGATGCTCTAGTGCAAGGTACTGCAATCAGAACAGCTTCTCTGTTGAGCTCCCCTCTTCAGCTAGAAAGAACTCCACAGAATCAGCAATACTCCGGGGTAGATCCGCAAACGCTTCTGGAGAACTCCAAATGTGGGTCAGTAAGATGTACTTCCTTCTTACAAAATTTCTCTGCATATTAGAGGCCTTATGCGCAGCGATCTGCTTTGCCTCTTGGATCTCCCGGCAGGTACCTTCGGCTTCAACCCGGGCCTCCTTCGCACTTTAGAGCGCCGTAGCAAGTTCGGAGTCTCGATCCGACAGTTTGCGCTCCAAGGACTCATATTTTCTTATAGCATCATTGATCTCTTGTTGGACTTCATCCAACCTCGCTTCATGTCTTAAGAGAGCGGCTCGTTCCTCCTCCACCGCCTTCTTGGCTTCGCCCAGCGCGCTCTTGAGGGTCTCGACTCAGACGCGTCAACTATGAGCATAATTATAAAACTCATTTAGATAACAAATCAGAACTCATATCATTTCAAATATGTTTCGGTACCGCATACCTCACCTTTCCTCCAACTTCCGCTTTAGTTCAGACACTTCGGCGGCGTGGGAGGTCGCCGCTAACATCGAAGCCTATTTACCCAAATAGACATATATGTTATCTCCTGTGAAGAATTATTCGATCCTCTGTTCGGCCTTTCTTCGCGAATGCCAAACAGAGTCTCAGGGGCTACTATCTATACACAGGCACTCCTTTTTACATATACAAATAGTCAAAAATATATATTATATCACATACCTCAAAGCCTAATAGAAGGCTGGTATAGGCTTGGTTCAATCCGATTTTACCGAACCGAACCTTTTCCACCACCGTACCCATGAGGGTATGATGTTCCTCCATAATGGAAGTGCTCTGAAGCGCTTCCACCAGAGTGTCTGGCGCCTCCGAATTGACAGAGGTCGCCGGTGGAGATGGCGCGCCCCTTTCTTTCGAAGGAGGCTGCTCGCCTGATCCCAGAGCCGTATGGATCTCCGAAATAATATTTGGTCAGGGGCCGAATTGGGCATGGCCTCCGTCACTGGTCTCCATGGGGGTCGATTCCCCCCTCTTTTCGGCAACAGAGGTATTACACCCCGTCACTACCTTCACGGCCTCCAGCAGCTCCCCGTGGTCTGGAGAGGTTTCCGGGACAACACTTCGGTGTTGTCCGTAGCGATGGGCGGAGAGGCCTGCACAGGCGACTCGCTCTCCATCATGCTGGACCCCAGCGAATTCCCACAGGACGATGATGATCGTTGGGGGAGATCGCAAGACAGACTACAACGCGCAATTCAATATGTTAGAACCACAAGGCATAAAATCGGATATATGTACGGTGTCTTTGGATACTTACGATCCGGCCAAGGGCTTCGGCCTGGGGTGCCACTCGTGGATGGTACTGGAGGCTTATAATGCTATATTCGGGTATATGCTCCAATCATGTCTTTGGTCAATAGTTGGGTTGCCCGACTCCCATGGTTACTACCTTACGGCCCTCTTGTTCGGCTAAGTTAGTAAACGGAGAACTACTGCGATTGTGTTTCTGGTTCATCCAGATAAACGCCTAAGTAGAGAAACCCGAAAATTGACTATCATGATGCGGCGAGAGCTGGTCAGCTATTCGGTGACTAAGTATAAATATCTTGCGATTTTTTCCGTGTTACGCGAAGGACCAGTCTTCACCTGGTCAGGCATCTACAACACCCAAGTTCGGATAACCGAACAATACCAGGGGCTGCGCCTACAATCTTATTGTCAAACTCCTATGGCTAAGTGTGAGTGATAAATACGCATAGTCTGATTGCCTGTTCGCCACACTAACACCTCCTTCAAGCACCAAGTCATTCGGTTAAGTGTGTTCATGTGCTTTTCCGAATACCCCCGTACTACCAACGTCGGGGCTAAAGCCTACGACTGGCCAACTTTCAGATGTCGTAAACGGCCGCACAGGAGGGAAATTATTTGAGATGAAAGAAGCAAAAATATTATACAAAAGCCTTGTTTTCATAATACAAAGTTCGAGCAGGACAGATACATTAATACAAAATACCGCTCTGGCGTGCGGTGCTCTCCTGCAGGCGGTCCCTCGGTTGCAAGCTTGGCGGCACTCATCGTTACCCACTCCACCTTGACACAGGCAAAGGCCATCCGGGCACCTTCAATCCAGACTGACCACTTTATTGCATCAAGCCGAGGGAAGGCATTGACTAGGCGCTTCACGAGCCCGAAGTAACTGTCGGGTATGGGTTCAGCTGGCCAAAGACGGACTACAGTATCCTTCATAGCCAATTCGGCCACCCTATGCAGTTCGGTCAGCTGCTTCAGCTGATCACTGAGCGGCACTGGATGCTCTAGTGCAAGGTACTGCAATCAGAACAGCTTCTCTGTTGAGCTCCCCTCTTCAGCTAGAAAGAACTCCACAGAATCAGCAATACTCCGGGGTAGATCCGCAAACGCTTCTGGAGAACTCCAAATGTGGGTCAGTAAGATGTACTTCCTTCTTACAAAATTTCTCTGCATATTAAAGGCCTTATGCGCCGCGATCTGCTTTGCCTCTTGGATCTCCCGGCAGGTACCTTCTGCTTCAACCCGGGCCTCCTTCGCACTTTAGAGCGCCGTAGCAAGTTCGGAGTCTCGATCCGACAGTTTGCGCTCTAAGGACTCATATTTGCTTATAGCATCCTTGAGCTCTTGTTGGACTTCATACAACCTTGCTTCATGTCTTAATCGGGCGGCTCGTTCCTCCTCCACCGCCTTCTTGGCTTCGCCCAGCGCGCTCTTGAGGGTCTCGACTCAGACGCGTCAACTATGAGCATAATTATAAAACTCATTTAGATAACAAATCAGAACTCATATCATTTCAAATATGTTTCGGTATCGCATACCTCACCTTTCCTCCAACTTCTGCTTTAGTTCAGACACTTCGGCGGCATGGGAGGTCGCCGCTAACATCGAAGCCTATTTACCCAAATAGACATATATGTTATCTCCTGTGAAGAATTATTCGATCCTCTGTTCGGCCTTTCTTCGCGAATGCCAAACAGAGTCTCAGGGGCTACTATCTATACACAGGCACTCCTTTTTACATATACAAATAGTCAAAAATATATATTATATCACATACCTCAAAGCCTGATAGAAGGCTGGTATAGGCTTGGTTCAATCCGATTTTACCGAACCGAACCTTTTCCACCACCGTACCCATGAGTGTATGATGTTCCTCCATAATGGAAGTGCTCTGAAGCGCTTCCACCAGAGTGTCCGGCGCCTTCGAATTGACAGAGGTCGCCGGTGGAGATGGCGCGCCCCTTTCTTTCGAAGGAGGCTGCTCGCCTGATCCCGGAGCCGTATGGATCTGCGGAATAATATTTGGTCAGGGGCCGAATTGGGCATGGCCTCCGTCACTGGTCTCCATGGGGGTCGATTCCCTCCTCTTTTCGGCAACAGAGGTATTACACTCCGTCACTACCTTCACGGCCTCCAGCACCTCCCCGTGGTCTGGAGAGGTTTCCGGGACAACACTTCGGTGTTGTCCGTAGCGATGGGCGTAGAGGCCTGCAGAGGTGACTCGCTCTCCATCATGCTCGACCCCAGCGAATTCCCACAGGACGATGATGATCGTTGGGAGAGATCGCAAGACAGACTGCAACGCGCAATTCAATATGTTAGAACCACAAGGCATAAAACCGGATATATGTACGGTGTCTTTGGATACTTACGATCCGTCCAGGGGCTTCGGCCTGGGGTGCCACTCGTGGATGGTGTCGGCTTCCAATTCAAAATCATACGAAAGGGAGAGTTTCCCCTTCTTGGACGCCTCCGCCTCCAGGTCCACAGGAGCCGCCCTTTTGTTCTTTCCCACTAAAGGGTAGAATTGCTCTCTTCCTCCTCTTCATCTTTGTCATGAGAGGATAGAGTCTTCGTTTCTTCGGACACAACGTCCGGAGCACATTTATGGCAGAGGCTGGCCTCCCTGCCCTTCTTCTTGGCCTTATGCTCCGGCGCCTGATATTGCGCCGGAACCAGCATCCTCGTCAACAGAGGATTGGCTGGGTCTATAGGTAGCAGAGATGGACATTGGATCTGCTCCACCTTCTTTGTCCATCCATGTGGGAAGTATGGAAAGCTCAATATACTCCTTGGATTTGCAAGTTAAAGTCATCAGAAAACTTATAGGACTGGCCGGATGAGCGCAGTCAAGGCCGAGGTCTTTGGTCGTTTTTGGCCATGACTTCTGAGCCTTGAAAAGCAGCTTCCATATGTCTTCGTGCGTCGGGCCGAAGAACCGCTGCAGGGTTCAAGGATTGGTCGGGTCGAATTCCCACATATACAGAGTCAAGTGTTGATAGGGGAGAATCTAGCGAAAAAGCATCATCTCGATCATGCTGGCAAGACTAGTGTTCTTGTCTACCATACCCTTGACGCATTTCTGCAGCGTCCTCATCTCGTCGAACGACGCCCAATCCAGGCCCTTGTGGAGCCATGATGTAAGCCGCATTCGAGGCCTGGACTTGAACTCGGGAGTAGCGACCCATGTGGCGTCACGAGGTTCCGTGATATAGAACCACCCCTGCTGCCATCCCTTGACGGTTTCCACGAAGGTCCCCTTGGGCCAGGTGACGTTGTGAAGCTTTCTCACCATAGTGCCACCGCACTCCGCTTGTTGACTATCAACTACCTTCGGCTTCATGTTAAAGACCTTGAGCCATAGGCTGAAGTGGAGGGGGGATGCGAAGGAATGCCTCGCACACGACCATAAACGCCGAAATGTTGAGGAAGGAATTTGGGGCTAGATCAAGGAAATCTAGCTCGTAGTAAAACATGAGACCATAGAAGAAAGGATGTAGGGGGAACCCTAGTCCGCGGAGGAAATGGGGGATGAACACTACCCTCTCATTAGGCTCCAGGGTGGGAATGATCTGCTTCTTGACAGGGAGCCGTTGGGCTATGTCCACGGCCAAGTACCCTACTTCCCAGAGTTCCTCGACGTTCTCCTCTGTAATAGAGGAAGCCATCCACTTGCCCTGTGATCCAGATCCGAACATGGCTAGAGTGTTTGGTGGCGATGGAAAAGATTGAAACTTGGATGCTGGAGCTCGAGGGCAGATGGGCTAAGGAGGAAGAAGGCGTGGGCTAAAAAGACGGATCCTTATCTTCTTATAAAGGTAGTGGATATCAAGCGTCCCCTCATAAGCCTTAAACCTCGCCTATTCCCAAGGGGATGTGCGAACGTCACTATTGGATTACCCAAACCCGTATTGATGAGAATCCCGTAATAAGGGGACACAATCTCTGCTTTGCCAAGACGTGTGAATGTTCGTGCCTCGAAACGCGAAGCGGGGGCTGTAAAATGGTTCAGAATAATAAACAGGGCCAGGACGTAATGCCTCGACGAAAAAGTTGACAGTGGACGTGACTTACTTTGTTCTAAGTATATGTCCCTTGCATCCTAGGGTTGTGATTATTAAATAGAGCCAGATACATATCTTATGTACGGAAGACTGCTTTGGAGTATTCGGAGAAGGAACCCGCCTTGCAATGTCGAAGACAATATGCATGCCGGATACGTCGTCATTGAAGCCCGATTCAGGGGCTATTGAGGGAGACCTGGATTATGGGGTCCTTGGGGAGCTGGCTTATGTTACATGGGCCGGACTAATGGGCCGCGAAGATACAAGACAGAAGGACCTCCCTTGTGTCCGGATGGGACTCTCCTTTGCATGGATGGCAAGCTTGGCATTCGGATAATATATTTTCATTTCTCTAAACCGACTATGTACAACCCTAGGCCCATCTGGTGTCTATATAAGCCGGAGGGTTTAGTCCATAGAGCCAATCATAACCATACAGGCTAGACATCTAGGGTTTAGCCATTAGGATCTTGAGGTAGATCAACTCTTGTAACCCCTATACTCATCAAAGTCAATCAAGCAAGAAGTAGGGTATTACCTCCATCAAGAGGGCCAAAACCTGGGTAAAAATCGTTTCCCCTGCCTCTTGTTACCCTCGATCCTTAGACGCACAGCTCGGGATCGCCTACCCGAGATACGCCGGTTTTGACACCAACACACGTTGCTGCTGCTGTATGATTTGTTGCTATGAGCTGCTGTTTCTGCTATATGATGGTTTTAGGTGGTGCTGCTATATGATAATAACCATCCACTTGGACAATTAAATTTCGATAAACAATTGTTCTTCATTTAAATTTAGGTCATGCTTTCTTCATATAAATTAGGCAATGGGATCTCTATGGAAGACATTGACCAACGTAGATTGTGCCAAGTAGATGGTATCTTTGTATTTGCATTTTGAACCAAATATTAATGGTCTGTTCTCCTACCATATTCATTACTGCACTAGGTTTAATTTGTGATGTTTGCAAGTCAAATTAATTTTCATATGGACAACAAAATAAAAAAATATAATGCAAGCTAGACTTTTCACTGATCATACCACAAATAAGCTGAAAAGGCAGGCAATGAAAAGAACTAGTTGGCTTATTACCTGGAGCTTATATTCAAAGGTGCTTATTTTCTTAGGATAACTCAAAATAACTGTCCCTAAGAAACTTGGCCAATAGAACTGACATACAAATAACATGTCACGATGATTTCAATGGGAGAATCCTGCAAGAGAATTGGGCTAGAGTGACCTACCATAGCATACTGTATAGGGTCACTACTGCCCCTCCTTTTTGTGATGTTCCATGAAATTGCCACATACATCTTGGAATTTTTTATTGCGTAACCCTATCTGCAAGTTGACACGGCTAATTTCAGATATGTCTACATGATAATACATTGCATATCCCTTGTGCATATTTAAAGCACCAACTAACGATTGTGTTCATAGCATAAACTAGGCATGACTCTGTGTGATGGACTAGCAGACACTCTAAGGGAACCTAATGTAGTGCACTGGAATTCCTATATGCCACCTACGATTTTCTGTAATGTACTACCTCTGTTCTAAAGAGTATCATGCATGACATCTACATATCTAATTTAGCAGCCAGTAGTAGAAATCATTGTGTGCACAAAGGGATTACTGATCAAAAATGCTAGGAAAGTATGCTGGCAGACACACAACAATACAAGAGAGAGAGAGACACACTTACAAGATCATGGCAATGCCTCAGTCCAGGATCTTGGCTGGCCAAGCTATTAGATCTAGAAGAAACATCGTCCTTGTAGTTTTTGCGAGCTGCATAACATGTAACAGCGACCTATTAGTATATTTGAAGTACATCTGGCAAGTGATGTTGGACGGGTTTAAAGCCGACAAGTACCTAGGCCATGGTGGCTACTTGGCATCTTGCCAGACGGTGGGAATCAGGTTAGAAACGTAAGGGTGATGACACTGTGCCGACTGTTGGGGTCCGGTAAGGAGTTCTAGAACCATCAAATAGGGTGTTTGTGGAGCGGCTCCGGTAGGGTGGACTACAGTGTGGGCGAAGCGAATCTGAGGTTGTGGATGAGGGCGTCGGTGAAGCTGCTTCGGTGGTTGGGTTTAGGATGGTGTTGACGATGTGGATCTGTAGCCATGGATGGGCCATCAGAAGCTGCTCCGGTAGGTTGGACGAGGGTGCGACGAAGCGGATCTGAGGCCATGGACTTATGCATTGGCAAAGCGGCCCTGGTAGGTGATACGTCTCCAACGTATCTATAATTTTTGATTGCTCTATGCTACTTTATCTATTGTTTTGGACTATATTGGGCTTTATTTTCCACTTTTATACTATTTTTGGGACTAACCTATTAACCGGAGGCCCAACACAGAATTGCTGTTTTTTGCCTATTTCAGTATTTCGAAGAAACAGAATATCAAACAGAGTCCAAACGGAATGAAACCTTCGGGAACGTGATTTTCTCACCGAACGTGATCCAGGAGACTTGGACCCTGCTCCAAGGAACAAAAGAGGCAGTCACGAGGGTGGGGGCGCCCCCCTAGGGCGTGCCCCCTGCCTCGTGGGCCCCCTGTTGCTCCACCAACGTACTCCTTCCTCCTATATATACCTACGTACCCCTGACAGATCAAATAGGGAGCCAAAAACCTAATTCCACCGCTGCAACTTTCTGTATCCACGAGATCCCATCTTGCGGCCTGTTCCGGAGCTCCGCCGGAGGGGGCATCTACCACGGAGGGCTTCTACATCAACACCATAGCCTCTCCGATGAAGTGTGAGTAGTTTACTTCAGACCTTCGGGTCCATACCTAGTAGCTAGATGGCTTCTTCTATCTTTTTGGATCTCAATACAATGTTCTCCCCCTCTCTTGTGGAGATCTATTCGATGTAATCTTGTTTTTTGCGGTGTGTTTGTTGAGACCGATGAATTGTGGGTTTATGATCCAGATTATCTATGAATAATATTTGAATCTTCTCTGAATTCTTTTATGTGTGATTGGTAGTTCTTGCAATGGGAGAAGTGTTTAGCTTTGGGTTCAATCTTGAAGTGTCCTTTCCTAGTGATAGCAGGGGCAGCAAGGCACGTATTGTATTGTTGAGAGAAGCCACTAGTGAAACCTATGGCTCCCGGGTCTATTCTCATCATACCAATCTCCATTACTTTATTACTTGCTTTGTTTTTACTTTGCCTTTTACTTTTCACTTTGCGTCTGTATATCAAAAATACCAAAAATATTATTTATCATCTCTATCAGATCTCACCCTCGTAAGTGACCGTGAAGGGATTGACAACCCCTAATCGCATTGGTTGCGAGTAGCTATCATTTTGTGTAGGTACGAGGGACTTGAGCGTGATCTCCTACAGGATTGATACCTTGGTTCTCAAAAACTGAGGGAAATACTTACGCTACTTTACTACATCATCCTCTCCTCTTCGGGGAAATCCAACGCAGTGCTCAAGAGGTAGCAAGAAGAATTTCTGGCACCGTTGCTGGGGAGTTTGCGCAAAAGTCAACAATACCAAGTAGCCATCACAATCCCTATCTCTCGCATTACATTATACGCCTCTCGTTTTCCTCTCCCCCACTTCACCCTTGCCGTTTTATTCGCCCTCTCTTTCCCAATCTCCACCCCTCTTTCCCTTTCGTCTTGTTCTCGTTTGCCTTTTTGTTTGCCGCTATGTCTGAAACTGGGGAGATTATCGATATATGGTAGTGACTACATACGGAGCAAAACGGAGCAAAACGAGTAAATGTACATTCTAAACTATGTCTATATACACATACATATATGGTAGTCCATTTCAAATCTGAAAAAGAAAAATATTTAGGAGCAGAAGGGGTATAGGAGTAGACATAGACATATATCTCCAGCATCATCCACAATGAATATGTGCCGGACTGGTTAGCGCCGGATGCTCGCAACGCGATGACCAGACTTCGAATTCTGTCTATAACTTTAGATTTTTATATTACTAGCAAGATGCCCTTGCGTTGCACGGAATATCAAGATGCATTTGTATTAGTAGTTTATCTTATGAGAGAAAACGATGAACGAGGTAAGGCCTTATTTGCAAATGTGAAGAGGGGTGTGGGTATCTTTTTGCAAAATTGCCGTAGTTTCCTTCCTATTAGTCAGATATAAATTGGACGGCCTATATTGCAGGATGGCAGGCACACCATCATCACCAACTCTGTTTTTTATAAGAGTAGAGAGAGAAGTACAGAGTAGAAATATACTATTATTTAATATATACTTCTTTCGCTACTGTAATGACAGTGGAACCCATAAAGTACTTATACAAGATTAAGGATGGATTTGTTTCTTTTTAACTTTCTGTACAAAGCTGTAGCCACCCTGCAAGACATGTACACTGTACATGCAATTAACTTGTTATAGAGGGAGAATCATACATGCAATTAACTCAAATGGATTGGAAGTGACTCTATTATTTCCGGCATAAGAGCATCTCCAACTGCAGCCGGCAAATTTCCTCCCGCTTCCTTCCGCGGAGGACGACATCCAACGCCAGCTGCATACATTTTCACAGCTCTAACCAACTAGAGGAAATTCATGCAATTACGGACCGATTTCATATAAGCATGAAGGATTTCATATAAAAGAGCCAGATCTTCATATAAACATGATGGATTTCATTACATTTACATGAACTAAGCAGTGCTAATCTAGCCCTTGTGGTATAATTAATACCTAATCTAAATGGTCGCTCGCAAATCCCTTTGTCTTCCTCATGTCCGGCAGACACTTGCGGGGTCGACGAATGTCCTCGGAAGAGACTAAGCAGCAAAGAAACCACCTGTATACACAATCATTGCCTCGGCGGGGACCTTCATGGGACCCAAGTGGCGGCGGCCTGCCATGTTCTACTTCTCCTCGATGATGGCGGCGGACACGGAGAACCAGGCAACCGACTCGCCGCTCTCCACACATCCGGCTTCTGTCTATGCCTGCATGGCGCTGCCGCAGGCACAGGAGGCGCGCCCACAAACACGGGAGGCGCGCCCACCGCAGACACTGGTGGCGCGGTACGACAAGGCAGCGATGACACCCGTGCCGCCGTGGAGCAACTCGACACTCCTCATCGAGTTAAACTGGAGCGGCGAGTTGTTGAACCACGCGGTGGCTTGGGGCGGCAACTGGCTCCGTCGGGCCAAGCGAGGTTGGTGAAACACCGAGCGGCCTCGCTCTTATCCGGAGGGCTCGGCGGGCCTCCCAGCCAGGTAATATGCCGGAGAACAGCTCCTCATAAGCCATCGGAAGAGTTGAGAAAATGGTGAGGGAGGAGATGGGGGAGCGGCAGACACTACTAGGAAAAGGCTAATTAGTGGCGCACCTGTTTTGGCCATTAATGGCGCACTACACGTGCGCCACTATCATCACGCCACTAGTAATTTTTAGTAACGGCGCACCTCTAGTGCGCCGCGATTACTATGCCTAGAGGTGCGTCATTAATATCTGACTTAGTAATGGCGCACCACATAGAAGTGTGCCATTACTAACAAATTTGTTTCAGAAAAAAAATAGAATTTTTTTTTAAAAAAATTTCATATTTTTTAGCATAATTTTTTTTGTTAATCTCAGGTCACTATGCTTAATCTCGGGTCAATATGCTTAATCTCAAGTCAAATCGCACTCCATGATCAAACTTCCCGAAAGGTCACCCATCCTCACACTACTCCAGCCCAAGCACGCTTAACTCCAAAGTTATATCCAACCCCAGCACCAGCTCACTTAACAGGCACTTGTTGATATATCTAGCATATTAATCCTATTAAACCTTGTTAATGTCTAGGACTTTGTTCATGTTCATGAGTGTGCTGAAATTTTGAAAAAATATTTCAAACTTCCATTCATATTTTGAACATTTTTTCCAAAAGAAAATTCAAAACTAATTTTTTTCTTTTACTAGTGGCGCACCTAGCAAATGGTGCGCCACTACTAAGTTTGAATTTTTTTCCATTTTCCCCTCAAGATCTTAAAAGCCCCGTATCTTTTATTCTATTAGGTTTTTGGGGATTCTAAAAATCTTCAACGGGGTTCCCCATGTTGAAATCGGATGTAACTTTTCGAGTAGAAGACTTTTTGTATAAAAAACTTGTTAATCCGAGTTCGTATGCAAAAGTTATGCCCATTTTACCAATTCCAAAGAGATTTTGCAAATAAAATCGAAATTCGTATTTTTAAATTTTCCCAACAAGTAGACCACATATGACATGGGAAACTTATTTTCTTTTATTTTTTTCACATTTCAATCATTTTATTTTATTTTTTAAACTGAAAAAGAGGTCCAAGGGGGACGGGGGTGCATTGGATGGAATTTTTGGTCAAAGTTAGTAATGGCGTACCGTGGGTGTGGTGCGCCACTACTAGTCAAACTAGTAATGGCGCACAATCCGAGGTGCGCCATTACTAGTTTTGAAAAAAAAATTGTTAGTAATGGCGCACCGAGGGTGTGGTGTGCCATTACTAGTTTTAAAAAAAATGTTAGTAGTGGCGCACCGAGGGTGTGATGTGCCATTACTAGTTTAACTAGTAATGACGCACTATCCCCTGGTGCGCCATTACTAGTTTAAAAAAAAATTGTTAGTAGTGGCGCACCGTGGATGTGGTGCGCCATTAGTATTTGGAGTTTAATGGCGTACCTATATGTGGTGCGCCACTACTATATAGTAGTGGCGCACCACATACATGGTGCGGCATTAATGTCCATATTAGCTATAGCCGTTTTTCTAGTAGTGGGAGGGGTGCGATTCTTGCCCGCTGTCTGTCTAGCCTCGTTTAAATAGACAGCGGATGGTAGGAGCTTGGCCGGCGTCTGGCCTCATTTAAATGAGGGCGGACGGGAGGAGCTCGGCCAACATTCCGTTTAATTCCGGCTAGCTCATGAACAAACGTTTGGCCGGAGTAGGTTTGTTTGTTTGCATGCAAGTTTAACGGGGGCGTTTGATGGAGGCGTGGAGGCGTGTTTAGCCGTGCATGCAGCGGACAGAGCATTACTATTTGATTTGACAACGGGAAGTGCAGTTCCCGATACGATTTTAATGCAGACGAGGGAGAGGGTAGCTGTTCCCGAAATATTGAACGTCCAATGGTGCATCCTCCTTAAATTAGCATTGTGAATGCACGAGGGAAGTAAAGGGAGGAGGACCGGGAAAAGAGGCAGCACGATGTGAATGCAACATAGTTTGCACTCATATAAAGGCGCCCCTCCATTCAAATGCATCTACTAAGGGAGTCCTGGATTAGGGGGTCCTCAGACAGCCGGACTATATGCTTATGCCGGACTATTGGACAATGCAGATACAAGATTGCAGACTTCGTCCCGTGTCCGGGTGGGACTCTCCTTTGCGTGGAAGGCAATCTTGGCAATTCGGATATGTAGATTTCCTTCCGTGTAACCGACTCTGTGTAACCCTAGCCCCCTCCGGTGTCTATACAAACCGGAGGGTTTAGTCCACAGGACAACAATAATCAGAATCATAGGCTAGCTTCTAGGGTTTAGCCTCTACGATCTCGTGGTAGATCAACTCTTGTAATACTCATATCATCAAGATCAATCAAGCATTAAGTAGGGTATTACCTCCATAGAGAGGGCCCGAACCTAGGTAAACACGGTGTCCCCCGCCTCCTGTTACCATTAGCCTTAGACGCATAGTTCGGGACCCCGTACCCGAGATCTGCCGGTTTTGACACTGACATTGGTGCTTTCATTGAGAGTTCCACTATGTCGTCACTGTAAGGCTCGATGGCTCCTTCAATCATCTACAATGATGCGGTCCAGGGTGAGGTTTTCCTCCCCAGACAGATCTTCGTATTCGGCGGCTTCGCACTTCGGGCCAATTCGCTTGGCCATCTGGAGCAGATCGATAGCTATGCCCCTGGCCATCAAGTCAGGTTTGGAAGCCTGAACTACATTGCCTTCATCTGCGGAGACTTGATCTTCGATGGATTCGAGCCCATGACGGGTGCGCCCTGCAGTCACGATGAGCATGACTTAGATCTAGCATCAGACGGTGTTCAGGAGATTACACCTGCAGCTGCCCCGGCTTCAGATCCAGAGCAGATCATGCCATCCAAGGACGGGTGGATGGACCCCGCCATGTAGGCCGCACACTCAGCGGCGATAGAGCCGAACACAGATCTCACTTCCAAGGAGGTATGTGTCTTCGGACCCTCGGACTCGTCTCCGGCCATAGGCTCCAAACCGCGTGCATCCATGCCCATCGAACCTGGCTGGGCAGCGATCATGGAGTTTAGCTCCACGGATATCTTTCAGCACTCGCCCTTGGGCGACGTGCTAAACTCATTAACTTCTCTCTTCCTGTCAGAAGACTCTTGGCTGAACTATGTCCGGCTTGAGTGGGAAGCGGACGGCGAAGAAATTCGTTACCCACCCACCACCCACTTAATAGCCACTATCGACGAGTTAACCGACATGCTCGATTTCGACTCCGAAGACATCAATGGTATGGATGACGATGCCGGAGAAGAATAGGAACCACCGCCCACAGAGCGTTGGACATCCACATAATCATATGATATATATATATGGTGGACACATCCAGAGAAAGAAATGGAGATGATGCAATGGAGGATAACCCCATCGAGAAGCAAACAAAGCGCCGATGTCAGCAGTGCCGCTACAAAGCCTGCCATAGCAAAAGCAGTGATACCGGCACAAAAAAGAATATACCCCGAGCGATGCCAACGACGACCCCGTAGACCCAGCGATGGAGCAGGGCGAGCCAGCGGATGGCGAACACAGTTCGGGGCCGCTGTCCGACCAAAGTGGTGCCGAAGACAAAACTTATAAACCGGTCTCCGGAGAGGAGAACAGTCCGGACGACGATGCACACATCATCCCAGAAAAACGCTTGGAACAAGAGCACCTCCACAAATGGCTTATTGCCACCGCGAGGAGCTTGAAGAAGCAGAAGCAACGGCTTAAAGCCGCGCAGGATACGCTCAACCACAGATGGAACAAAGTACTCGACACTGACAAAACATACGGCGATGATCGCCACACAAAGAGCTACCCAAAATGCAAGCTACCCGAATTCAACGATGAGGCTATCATGCCCATTCCGCCGAAAAACAATACGGCCGATCTGTCGGACCGACCACCCCGTGGTCAAGACAAAGTGGTTAAAGACGCCGCACACAAGTTGGCACACGATCTACGTGAGCACCTAGAAAAAAAAGCTGGTATGATCAGGTCCATTTATGGATCTAGGAAACATGTTCCTATGCAGGATCACAGCCACCAAACCGACTATACTGATCGACTACCAGCTCGGAATCAACATCGAACACTACAGCCGTCAGACCCACGCCACGACACATCCATGTATAGGGGTGACGCACACCCCCTGTGCTTCACCTATGAGGTGCTGGACCATGAATTCCCAGAGGGATTTAAACCCGTAAACATCGAGGCATACGACAGAACGACAGACCCTGCAATCTGGATTGAGGACTTTATTCTTCACATCCATAGGGCTTGTGGAGCTGATCTCCACGCCATCAAATACCTGCCCCTCAAGTTGAAAGGACCAGCTCGGCACTGGTTGAAAAGCCTCCCCAAAAATTCCGTTGTAAGCTGGGAGGAACTCGAGGATGCTTTGGGGGCTAATTTTCAAGGGACATATGTCCGACCTCCGGATGCGGATATAGACGATTTAAGTCACATAATTCAACAAACAGGAGAGTCAGCCCGTAAGCTTTGGAACAAATTTCTCACCAAGAAGAACCAAATCGTCGACTGTCCGGATACCGAAGCCCTAGCAGCTTTCAAACACACTGTCCGGGACAAATGGCTTGCTAGACACCTCGTCCAGGAAAACCGAGGACAATGGCATCCCTAACAACGCTTATGACCCGCTTTTGCATTGGCGAGGACAGTTCGTTTGCCTGCAGTGGCACCAGCGATCCACGCACATCCGAAATCAGGGATGGCAATGGAAAACCACGACGCATTAAAAACAAGCATTGAAATAATGAAGACAATACAATGGTAAACGCCGGATTCAGGGGATCCAGACCCGATCAATGGAAAAAGCAATTTAAAGGCAACAGAGATGGACCATCTAGCCTAAATAAAATTTTAGACAGGTCCTGTCAGATTCATGGCACCCCCGAGAAACCTGTGAATCATACCAACAGAGAATGATGGGTCTTCAAGCAGGCCGGCAAGCGAAACACCAAACACAAGGGGAAAGAGCCGCCAAGTGAATACGAGGACGAACCTCGCCAGCCGAACACTGGGGGACAGACAAATTTTCCACCAGAGGTCAAAATAGTGAACATGATTTACGCTACCCACATACCAAAGGGGAAGCGCAAACACGCACTCTGGGACGTATACGCTGTAGAACCTGTTGCCCCCAAATTAAATCCATGGTCGGCCTGCCCGATCACTTTCGATTGCAGGGATCATCCGGCTATTATCCGACAAGGAGGTTCGGCCGCCTTGGTGCTCGACCCAATAATTCCCGGATACCATCTCACACAAGTCATCATGGACGGCGGCAGCAGTCTCAATCTGATATATCAGGACACTGTCCGCAAGATGGGGATAGACCCATCAAGAATCAACCACAACAGTACTACCTTTAAAGGAGTAATACGAGGCGCAAAGGCCCGCTGCACGGGCTCTTTAGCATTAGAGGTGGTATTCGGTTCTCTCGACAACTTTCCAAGCGAAGAACTAATCTTCGACATTGCTCCGTTCCGAAGCGGCTATCATGTACTGCTCGAAAGAACAGCCTTCGCTCGTTTCAATGCAGTGCCGCATTACGCTTATCTCAAACTCAAGATGCCTAGTTCATGCGACATCATCACTATCACTGGGAACACAGAGCGTTCTCTTCGCAAGGAAGACTACGTGGCAGCTCTAGCAGCAAAACCACTGAACGACCTCTTCAACCTGAATAACTGATCGGTTTTCGAGACCACAGACACGGATAGACGTGTACGGTGCACCACTAGTTGTAACAGCCCAGATAAACCTGAGCTTGATTAATGGCTATACCCCCATATGTGGTGCTAGGGGTTGCCCGCATGCAGAAGTCCCATAGTTCGGCCTGACCGTATTTACACTCAGTAGATTGCACTCTCATGGTTCATTTAGAATAACCAACTTTACGTACGGTCACTGTCGGTGTCAAAAACCGGCGGATCTCGGGTAGGGGGTCCTGAACTGTGCGTCTAAGGCTAATGGTAATAGGAGGTGGGGGACACAATGTTTACCCAGGTTCGGGCCCTCTCGATGGAGGTAATACCCTACTTCCTGCTTGATTGATCTTCATGATATGAGTATTACAAGAGTTGAATCTACCATGAGATCGTAGAGGCTAAACCCTAGAATCTAGCCTATGATTATGATTGTCGTATATATCTATCGACTAGCCTGGCCTCAGGTTATATAACGCACCAGTGGCCTAGGATAACAAGAGTCCTAGCCAAATACACCGTTGGGTAGGAGTCCTTGTCTTGATCACCAAGTCCTGTGGAATCTTCTTTCTATGCGGCAGCTGTCTGAACTGGCCCATGAGTATACGACCATGGGGGTCCTTGGCCCAATATAACTGATCAGGAGACAATGTGGTGAGTACCCCCTAGTCTAGGACACCGATAGTAGCCCCCTGAACCGGTTTTCAAATTTGGGACGCTCCTCGATTCTTCCGAACTATTCTCCATCTTCGGTCGTCGGTCTTGAAAACTAGTTCAACAAATCTTCTCATCTTCGATCTTGAGGATCGCCGAAGTGCATCCGAAGAGTTTACACATCGGGTATCCGAGGAGAGCCTTTAAGTTTCCGGCCTTTATCAATGCCTTGTTATTTTTATGCCACACCTTGGGTTTGAAGATGTTCCCGTGCGGCTGTGCCCTCTTGCATCCGAGCCCCAACGCCGGACTGCATTCGAGGTATCTTTTGCAGCCAAGCACCAACACCAGACTGCTTCCGAGCTCCAACGCCGGAATGTATCCGAGCTCCAGCGCTGGACTGTATCTGAGGTGTCATAGATCACCTTGGTTCAAAAAAGTTGAAGGAGTTTAGCCGAGCTTAATGCCGGAAATGCCCTCTATGGAGCTAGCTACTGGCAGCCGAGCTTTATGCCGAACTACTTCCGAGGTCGTGCACCACCTTGACCGCGGGCTGATTTTTTGTGAATATTTTTAACTGGTGCATTTTATTCTCTGCCGAGATATATAGACAGTATATGTATATCCAGTAGCCCTCAGTCTAAAACCTGAGATGCACCTGATGGATAACATGAAACCGCTGTTCCTAATAGCCCCTGAGACTCAGGTCGAATCGCGAAATCGGCCTAAGGATCAACTCCTAGCTCGGCAGCATACGTAGGAATAGAAATGTAGTGTAATATATTAGGGATAATAGTGATCAGCGAATGGGGCGTTGAGAGAGGGTCTTGAGAAGTTGCCGCAATATATTAGCTTGAAGCCAGATAGGTCCAGATGGTACCTATTGTTGTCTAAAGACGCGTTTGCCCAGAGTTCGGTCAAGCCGAACACTGAGCCCTTTGAATTTTCTCACTGAATAGGCAATGCAGTAGCCCCCGAGACACTGGTCGGGTGGCAACACGAGATTAGGGGATCGTTGTGCCCCTTTAATATTAGTAAAAGATAAGCTCGAAGCCCAGTAGGCACCGAGCCTTAATGTGGGCACTGGTGGCCGAATTAAGGATTGATATCCAGAGTAAAATCACAAATTATGTGTAACGATTCTATGTATCCAAGTACTCTACATCATCAATGCTCGGATCCGCATTGTACAAAACTTTGTTGACCGACCATCGACTTCAACGATTTACGGCATGCAAGGCAATCCGGCCATATGGTTTTATAAACAAGGGTACATAGAGAGATATGTTATATTATTTTTTAACGTAAGAAACATCTTCCAAAGAAAATAGTCCCGCTATTGGTTCCTTTCTTTAGGTCGTCATGCTTATCATGATCATGAAACCTCACCTCCGATCAATGTGGGAGGAAAATATTGAGAATTAGTTTGTGGAAAGTTCCCGAATTCTGTGGTATTAATGAACCAAAATTTTCACTTCCGTTGTTGCCGACCAATGTGATCCTTTAAGATTGCTAGATTTTGGCTTCACCCAGTCTGAGGTACTAACTCGGATGACCCGGTAGTAACAATTATAGAGGTGCTCCCTTTACCGCCTAGCCGAACAATCGGGAATATAGGGGTAAGTGATGACCCACAAGTACAGGGGATCTATCGTAGTCCTTTCGATAAGTAAGAGTGTCGAACCCAGCGAGGTGCAGCAATGTGGCCCAATCCTTTTTCTAGCAAAGGACAAGCCTGGATAATTTCTTATAATGAGAAAAGAGCTCCCGAGGACACATGGGAATTATCGTCAAGCTAGTTTTCATCAAGCTCATATGATTCGCGTTCGGTACTTTGATAATTTGATATGTGGGTGGATTGGTGCTTGGGTACTTACCTTACTTGGACAAGCATCCCACTTAAGATTAACCCCTATTGCAAGCATCCGCAACTACAAAAGAAGTATTAATGTAAACCTAACCACAACATTAGACATATGGATCCAAATCAGCCCCTTACGAAGCAACACATAAACTAGGGTTTAAGCTTCTGTCACTCTAGCAACCCATCATCTAATTATTACTTCCCAATGCCTTCCTCTAGGCCCAAATAATGGTGAAGTGGCATGTAGTCGACGTTCACATAACACCACTAGAGGAAAGACAACATACATCTCATCAAAATATTGAACGAATACCAAATTCACATGACTACTAATAGCAAGACTTCACCCATGTCCTCAGGAACAAATGTAACTACTCACAAAGCATATTAATGTTCATAATCAGAGGAGTAATAATATGCATTAAGGATCTGAACATATGATCTTCCACAAAGTAAACCAAATAGCATCAACTACAATGAGTAATCAACACTACTGGCAACCCACAAGTACCAATTTGTGGTTTTGATACAAGATTGGATACAAGAGATGAACTAGGGTTTTGAGAGGAGATGGTGCTGGTGAAGATGTTGATGGAGATTGAGCCCCTCCCGATGAGAGGATCGTTGGTGATGATTTCCCCCTCCCGGAGGGAAGTTTCCCCGGCAGAACAGCTCTGCCGAAGCTCTAGATTGGTTCCGCCAAGGTTCCGCCTCATGGCGGCAGAGTTTCATCCCGTAAGCTTGCCTATGATTATTTCCAGTGTAAAAGCCTTCATATAGTAGAAGATGGACACCGGAGGCCACCAGGGGGCCCAGGAGATAGGGGGCACGCCCAGTAGGGCTGGGCGCCCCCCCTCCTGGCCAGAGTGTGGGCCCCCTCTGGTGTTTCTTTCGCTCAATAATTCTTATTAATTGCAAAAATAGGTTCTGTGGAGTTTCAGGATTTTTGGAGATGTGCAGAATAGGTTTCCAATGTTTGCTCCTTTTCCAGCCAGAATTCCAGCTGCCGGCATTCCCCCTCTTCATGGTAAACCATGTAAAATAAGAGAGAATATCCATAAGTATTGAGATATAATGTGTAATAACATCCCATAATGCAATAAATATTGATATAAAAGCATGATGCAAAATGGACGTATCAACTCCCCCAAGCTTAGACCTCGCTTATCCTCAAGCCGAAGCCGATATCGAAAAAAATATGTCCACATGTTTAGAGATAGAGGTGTCGATAAAAATAAAAAACGGACATGAGGGCATCATGATCATTCTTATAACAGCAATATATATAGATTTTATCATGTAATTTCTTATGCTCAAGTAACAATCAATTCACAATGTCAAGTATGGTTCAGAAATTTCATTGGGAACTAACAAACTATAATCTCAGTCATTGAAGCAATTGCAATTTGTCATAACATCAGAAAGATTCAAGAATAGAGCTTTTCGGCAAGTCCACACACTCAACTATCATGTAGTCTTCTACAATTGCTAACACTCACGCAATACTTGTGGTTATGGAGTTTCAACCGGACACTGAGAAGATAGGGCCTTATTGTGTTGCCTCCCATTGTATTCACCTTTAGGTGATGTCAACAAAAATAGTCCATGCTAACTTACATCCAATTGGATATATATATATATATCAAGATATTTCAAACACGAGGAGCTTTCCAAAGGATAAAATGAAGAAGGGAAAGGTGAAGATCACCTTGACTCAAGCATACTGTAAAAACGTAAAGTAAAAGATAGGCCCTTCACAGAGGGAATCAGAGGTTGTCATGTGCTTTTAGGGTTGGATGCACAAAATCTTAATTCAAAAGAACGTCACTTTATATTGCCACTTGTATGTGGACCTTTATTAACCCCTATTGCAAGCATCCGCAACTACAAAAGAAGTATTAAGGTAAACCTAACCACAGCATTAGACATATGGATCCAAATCAGCCCCTTACGAAGCAACACATAAACTAGGGTTTAAGCTTCTGTCACTCTAGCAACCCATCATCTAAGTATTACTTCCCAATGCCTTCCTCTAGGCCCAAATAATGGTGAAGTGGCATGTAGTCGACATTCACATAATAGCACTAGAGGAAAGACAACATACATCTCATCAAAATATTGAACGAATACCAAATTCACATGACATCTAATAGCAAGACTTCACCCATGTCCTCAGGAACAAATGTAACTACTCACAAATCATATTAATGTTCATAATAAGAGGAGTAATAATATGCATTAAGGATCTAAACATATGATCTTCCACCAAGTAAACCAATTAGCATCAACTACAAGGAGTAATCAACAGTACTGGCAACCCACAGGTACCAATTTGTGGTTTTGATACAAGATTGGATACAAGAGATGAACTAGGGTCTTGAGAGGAGATGGTGCTAGTGAAGATGTTGATGGAGATTGACCCCCTCCCAATTAGAGGATCGTTGGTGATGATTTCCCCCTCCCGGAGGGAAGTTTCCCCGGCAGAACAGCTCTGCTGAAGCTCTAGATTGGTTCCGCCAAGGTTCCGCGTCGTGGCGGCGGAGTTTCATCCCGTAAGCTTGCCTATGATTTTTTCCAGTGTAAAAGCCTTCATATAGCAGAAGATGGACACTGGAGGCCACCAGGGGGCCCAGGATATAGGGGGCGCGCCCAGTAGGGTTGGGCGCCCCCCCTCCCTGCTGGCTAGGTTGTGGGCCCCCTCTGGTGTTTCTTTCGCTCAATAATTCTTATTAATTGAAAAAATAGGTTCTGTGGAGTTTCAGGATTTTCGGAGCTGTGCAGAATAGGTTTCCAATGTTTGCTCCTTTTCCAACCGAAATTCCAGCTGCCGACATTCCCCCTCTTCATGGGAAACCATGTAAAATAAGAGAGAATAGCCATAAGTATTGAGATATAATGTGTAATAACATCCCATAATGCAATAAATATTGATATAAAAGCATGATGCAAAATGGACATATCAACTCCCCCAAGCTTAGACCTCGCTTATCCTCAAGCCAAAGCCGATATCGAAAAAATATGTCCACATGTTTAGAGATAGAGGTGTCGATAAAAATAAAAAACGGACATGAGGGCATCATGATCATTCTTATAACAACAATATATATAGATTTTATCATGTAATTTCTTATGCTCAAGTAACAATCAATTCACAATGTCAAGTATGGTTCAGAAATTTCATTGGGAACTAACAAACTATAATCTCAGTCATTGAAGCAATTGCAATTTGTCATGACATCAGAAAGATTCAAGAATAGAGCCTTTCAGCAAGTCCACATACTCAACTATCATGTAGTCTTCTACAATTGCTAACACTCACAAAATACTTGTGGTTATGGAGTTTCAACCGAACACTGAGAAGATAGGGGCTTATTGTGTTGCCTCCCATCGTATTCACCTTTAGGTGATGTCAACAAAAATAGTCCATGCTAACTTACATCCAAGTGGATATATATATATATATCAAGATCTTTCAAACACGAGGAGCTTGCCAAAGGATAAAATGAAAAAGGGAAAGGTGAAGATCACCTTGACTCAAGCATACAGTAAAAACGTAAAGTAAAAGATAGGCCCTTCGCAGAGGGAAGCAGATGTTGTCATGTGCTTTTAGGATTGGATGCACAAAATCTTAATGCAAAACAACATCACTTTATATTGCCACTTGTATGTGGACCTTTGTTATGCAGTCTGTCGCTTTTATTGCTTCCACAACAAGATCGTATAAAGCTTATTTTCTCTGCACTAATAAGTCATACATATTTAGAGAGCAATTTTTATTGCCTGCGGCATGACAACTTACTTGAAGGATCTTACTCAATCCGTAGGTAGGTATGGTGGACTCTCATGGCAAAACTGGGTTTAAGGATATTTGGAAGCACAAGTAGTATCTCTACCTGGTGCCAGGAATTTTGGCTAGCATGAGGGGGAAAGGCAAGCTCAACATGTTTGGAAGGTCAATGACAATATACTTTAACTGAGATGTGAGAAAACATAAACCATTACATTGTCTTCCTTGTCCAACATCAACTCTTTTAGCATGTCATACTTAATGAGTGCTCCCAATCATAAAAGATGTCCAAGATAATATATTTGTATGTGCGACCTCTCTTTACTTATTACTTCCTATTAATTGCAATGATGACCAAAACTACGTTTGTCAACTGTCAACAACTTTTATGCCTCATAATTTCTATGTGTGAAGTCATTACTATCCATAAGATCAACATGAGCTCTTTTATTCTTTTTATTCCTTCTACTTTCTCAAGATCATACAAGATAGCAAAGCCCTTGACTCAACACTAATCTTTATTATATATAGCTCACGAACTCGATTACATAGAGATCAGAAAGCAAAACTCGAAACTACTTGCCATCAAAACTTCAATCTATGGGATCAAGATACTACTAAAAGGATCGAACTAAATAAAACAGTAAAGATAGGAGTGTGATGGTGATACGATACCGGGGCACCTCCCCCAAGCTTGGCAGTTGCCAAGGGGAGTGCCCATACCCATGTGATTATGTCCTCGGAAGTGGTGAAGTAGGAGTTGTTGATGATGTAGGCTTGTCGTCCATCTTCCAAGGCATAGGCTCACCATCATAGAAGGATGATCGAGTCTTCGGGATCGTCAAATCTGCAGCCATACTCATCCTCTTGAATCTATATTCATAATCACATTTTTGGTTTTGCAGGTCATAGATCTGGGCTTGGAGGTGCTTTATTTTCTCTTGCAGCTTGAAGATGGTCTCCCCAATGACCTTCGCATCCACCTTGTGGTTGTTGGTGAACTCCGTGATCATCATCTAGTGGGTGTTGAGTCCACGCTCCACCATCCCTTGACACTTGAAAACTTGTTGCTCCATGGCTTCGAGCTTTGTCTCTCCGCTTTTGGTACGCCTTGGTCCCTCCACATCGCGGATGTGCAGCACCCCCTCACGCATCTCAATGGTTTGAGGGTGTTGCAGCACCTCTGCGAGATAGGGGTTGATAACCCTCTCAAAAACTTATCCTTGGGAGCGCTTGGAGATGTCATGATGCTCTAGATCTATCAGAAAAACAGCTCGAAACGAAAACAAAGGATATTTGCGTGATATGGTGGTCAAAGCCTTCGGGAGATTATATAATGAGTTTTTACTGACCAAAATAAGTAACGTGCAAGAAAACGGAGTCCGGCAGGCACACGAGGTGGCCATGAGACAGGGGGGCGCGCCTAGGAAGGGTGGGCGCGCCCTCCACCCTCGTGGAGGCCTCGTGTCCTTCCCAGACTACTTCTTTCTTTCTAAAATTCTTAAATATTCCAAAACTTATAAAAATTGCCATTAGAATTGTTTTGGAGTCGGTTTACTTACCGTACTACATACCTATTCCTTTTCGGAGTCTGGAACATTCTGGAAAGTGTCCCTTATGTATTCCTCCGAGGTTACAGTTTCAACAATATTAGTTTCAAACTTGATAGGATTACCTGAGATATAATGTTTAATTATTTGACCGTTCACCACCCTCGGACTTGTGCCTTCGAAGTTGTTGATTTTTATGGCACCGAAACGATAGACCTCCTCGATAACGTAAGGACCTTCCTATTTAGAGAGAAGTTTTCCTGCAAAAAATCTTAAACGCGAGTTGAATAATAACACATAATCACCTACAGTAAACTCACACTTTTGTATCATTTTATCATGCCAGCGTTTGACTTTTTCTTTGAATAGCTTGGCATTCTCATAGGCTTGGGTTCTCCATTCATCAAGTGAGCTAATGTCAAATAACCTCTTCTCACCAGCAAGATTGAAATCATAGTTGAGCTCTTTAATAGCCCGATATGCTTTATGCTCAAGTTCAAGAGGTAAGTAACAAGCTTTTCCAGAAACCAATTTATACGGAGACATACCCATAGGATTTTTGTATGCAGTTCTATAGGTCCATAATGCATCATCAAGTTTCTTGGAACAATTCTTTCTAGATCTATTCACAGTCTTTTGCAAAATTAATTTGATCTCTCTATTGCTCAACTCTACTTGACCACTAGACTGTGGGTGATAAGGAGATGCTATTCTATGATTAAGATCATACTTAGCAAGCATCTTACGGAAAGTACCATGAATAAAATGTGAACCACCATCAGTCATAAGATATCTATGGACTCCAAACCTCATAAAAATAATTTCTTTAATCATTTTAATAGAAGTGTTATGATCAGCACTACTAATTGGAATAGCTTCTACCCACTTAGTAACGTAATCAACAGAAACTAAAATATGTGTGTAACCATTAGAGGCAGGAAAAGGTCCCATATAATGAAAACCCCAAACATCAAACAGTTCAATAACAAGAGAATAATTCATAGGCATTTCTCGACGTCTACTAATGTTACCAATTCTTTGACATTCATCACAAGATAAGACAAACTTACGAGCATCATTGAAGAGAGTAGGCCAGTAAAAACCGGATTGCAATACCTTATGTGCAGTTCTATCTCCAGCGTGGTGTCCTCCATAGGATTCAAAGTGACACTTGCGTAGGATCTGTTCCTGTTCATTCTCAGGTACACAATGTCTAATAACACCATCTACTCCTTATTTATAAAGGTGTGGGTCATCCTAGAAGCAATGTCTTAAATCATAAAAGAACTTTTTATTTTGCGGGTATGTGAAACTAGGTGGTATAAATTTAGCAACAATGTAATTAGCATAATCAGCATACAAAGGAGCAGTACGAGAAGCATTAACGACCGCTAATTGTTCATCAAGAAAGCTATTATCAATAGGTAATGGGTCATCAAGAACATTCTCTAACCTAGACAAGTTGTCTGCAACCGGGTTCTCAGCTCCCTTTCTATCAATAATATGCAAATCAAATTCTTGGAGCAAGAGAACCCATCTAATAAGTCTAGGCTTAGCATCTTTCTTTTCTATAAGATATTTAATAGCAGCATGATCAGTGTGAATAATAACTTTGGAATCAACAATATAAGGTCTAAACTTATCACATGCAAACACAACTGCTAAGAACTCTTTTTCAGTAGTAGCATAATTTCTCTAGACAGTATCAAGAGTCTTACTAGCATACTGGATAACATTCAATTTCTTATCAACTCTTTTCCCTAGAACAACTCCTACTACATAATCACTAGCATCACACATAATTTCAAACGGTAAATTCCAATCAGGTGGCTGAACAATAGGTGCAGTGATCAAATCTTTCTTAAGTATTTCAAATTCTTCTACACAATCATCATCAAAGACAACGGGAATATCTTTTTGCAATAAATTAGTCAGAGCCCTAGAGATTTTAGAAAATTCCTTAATGAACCTCCTATAAAAACCGGCATGACCAAGGAAACTTCTTATACCTTTTATGTCCTTGGGACATGACATCTTTTCAATATCATCAACTTTAGCTTTATCAACTTCAATACTCTCTCGGAAATCTTATGCCCCAGGACAATGCCTTCATTAACCATAAAGTGGAACTTTTCCCAATTCAAGGCGATACTAGTGTCTTAGCATCTCTGCAAAACTCGATCAAGGTTGCTCAAGCAATCATCAAAAGAGGATCCATAGACGGAGAATCATCCATGAATACCTCACAAATCTTTTCACAAAAGTTAGATAATATAGCCATCATACATCTTTGGAAGGTAGCAGGTGCATTACATAAACCAAAAGGCATACGTCTATAAGCAAAAGTACCAAAAGGGCAAGTAAAAGTAGTTTTAGATTGATCCTTCGCTGATACATGTATTTGAGAGAAACCAGAATAAACATATAGAAAGTAGAAATGTGTGTGTTTGGACAGTCTTTCTAGCATTTGATTGATAAAAGGTAAAGGGTAATGATATTTCTTAGTAGCTTTATTTAATTTACGGAAATCAATTACCATCCTATAACCTGTAATAATTCTTTGCGGGATCAATTCATCTTTATCATTAGGAACAACGGTAATACCTCCCTTTTTAGGAACACAATGGACAGGGCTTACCCAATCACTATCAGCAACGGGATAAATTATACCTGCCTCAAGGAGCTTTAGTATCTCCTTTCTTACCACTTCTTTCATCTTAGGATTCAGTTGTTGTTGAAGATCTCTCTAACTGGTTTGGCATCGTCCTACAAATTAATTTTGTGTTGGCATAATGTGGGACTAATGCCCTTGAGATCATCCAGAGTATATCCAATAGCAGCATGGTGCTTCTTCGGAGTTTTCAATAATCTTTCTTCTTCTTGCTCTGAAAGGTTAGCACTAATAATAACAGGATATATTTTCTTTTCATCAAGGTAAGCATACTTAAGATTATCAGGTAATGATTTGAGTTCAAACACGTGATCACCCTTGGGTGGAGGGGGGGCTCATAGAATTTCAACGGGTAGGTTGTGTTTCAGCATAGGTTCCTGTCGAAGAAACACTTCATCTATTTCCCTTCTTTCCTTCATAAACATATCATTTTCATGGTCTAGCAAATATTGTACTAATGGATCAGTAGGAGGCACGACAATAGAAGCAAGACCAATAATCTCATCATTGCTAGTTGTTTCTCTATCATGATGTTGTCTATGAAACTTAGCAAAATTAAACTCATGAGACATACCCTCTAAGCCAACTGTAACAATATCCTTTTCACAATCAATCTTAGCATTAATTTTATTCAAGAGGGGTCTACCAAAAATAATGGGACAAAAGTCATCTTGTGGGGAACTAAGAACAAGAAAATCAGCAGGATATTTAACCTTCCCACACAAGACTTTAACATTTCTAACAATCCCAATTGGTGAAATAGTATCTCTATTGGCAAGTTTGATAGTAGCATCAATACCTTCCAATTCAATGGGTGCAATATCATGCATAATTTCTTTATATAAGTCATAGGGTATTGCACTAGCACTAGAACCCATATCACATAAGCCATGATAACAATGATCTCCGATTTTAACAGAAATAACAGGCATGCCTACCACAGGTCTATGTATCTTAGTATCTAGTCTAACAATATTAGCAGTCTCTCCACAGAAATAAATAACATACCCATCTAAATCATCATCCAAGAGATCTTTAACCATAGCAATACTACATTCAACTTTGATTTGCTCAGGAGGTGTATAAGTCCTAGTATTAGTCTTACAAACAACAGTCGAAGTTTTAGCATGATCCTTTATCCTAATAGGAAAAGGAGGTTTCCCAACATAAGTAGTAGGAACAATAGGATCACTATAGGTGACAGTCTTTTCTTCAACTGTAATAGGTGCAACTACTTTTAATTCAATGGGAGGATTATATTTAAACCACTTCTCCTTAGGGAGATCAACGTGAGTAGCAAAAGATTCACAGAAAGAAGCTACTATCTCAGAGTCAAGTCCATATTTAGCACTAAATACACGAAAAGCATCGGTATTCATAAAAGATTTAACACAATCAAACTTAGGTGTCATACCTGACTCCTTACCATCGCTGGAACCCCAATCTTCACAGTTGCGTTTAATTCTTTCCAATAAGTCCCATTTGAATTCAATAGTCTTCAGCATATAAGAATCAGCACAGGAAGTATTAAGCATCTTGCCATCATTGAGAGAAAGCCGAGCATAAATTTTTTGAATAATCATTTCTCTGGGGAGCTCGTGATTGGGGCATGAATATAACATTGACTTAAGCCTCCCCCAAGCTTGAGCGATGCTTTCTCCTTTGCGAGGCCAGAAATTTTATATGTAATTATGATCACGATGAACAAGATGCATAGGATAGAACTTCTGGTGAAATTCCAACTTCAATCGTTTATAATTCCAAGATCCCGTATCATCACATAGCCTATACCATGTCAATGCATCTCCCTTCAAAGATAAAGGGAAGACCTTCCTTTTGAGAACATCACTGGGAATACCTACAAGCTTAAATAATACAGAAACTTCATCCACAAAGATAAGGTGTAAATCAGGATACAATGTCCCATCTCCTGCAAAGGGATTAGATAGCAGTTTCTCTATCATACCCGAAGGAATCTCAAAGTAAATATTTTCAATAGGTTCAGTAGGTTGAGGAGCAACTCTTTGCTCTTCTGGTCGGGGTGAAGATACCATGAACAAGCCCCTCAAAGGATTAGTTTCCATAGTAATAAGTGACAGAAAATTTCAGCAAACTATATAAATGTTTCCTTACCAAGTTCCACTCACCAAAAGTGCTACGCTTCCAGGCAACGGTGCCAGAAAAGAGTCTTGATGACCCAAAAGTATAGGGGATCTATCGTAGTCCTTTCGATAAGTAAGAGTGTCGAACCCAACGAGGAGCAGAAGGAAATGACAAGCGGTTTTCAGTAAGGTTTTCTCTGCAAGCACTGAAATTTTAGGTAACAGATAGTTTTGTGATAAGATAAATTGTAACGAGTAACAAGCAAAGAAAGTAAATAAAGTGCAGAAAGGTGGCCCAATCCTTTTTGTAGCAAACGACAAGCCTGGACAATTTCTTATAATGGGAAAAGAGCTCCCGAGGACACATGGGAATTATCGTCAAGCTAGTTTTCATCAAGCTCATATGATTCGCGTTCGGTACTTTGATAATTTGATATGTGGGTGGACCGGTGCTTGGGTACTACCCTTACTTGGACAAGCATCCCACTTATGATTAATCCCTATGGCAAGCATCCGCAACTACAAAAGAAGTATTAAGGTAGACCTAACCACATATTAGACAGATGGATCCAAATCAGTCCCTTACGAAGCAACATAAACTAGGGTTTAAGCTTCTGTCACTCTAGCAACCCATCATCTACTTATTACTTCCCAATGCCTTCCTCTAGGCCCAAATAATGGTGAAGTGGCATGTAGTCGACATTCACATAACACCACTAGAGGAAAGACAACATACATCTCATCAAAATATTGAACGAATACCAAATTCACATGACTACTAATAGCAAGATTTCACCCATGTCCTCAGGAACAAACGTAACTACTCACAAAGCATATTAATGTTCATAATCAGAGGAGTAATAATATGCATTAAGGATCTCAAAATATGATCTTCCACCAAGTAAACCAATTAGCATCAACTATAAGGAGCAATCAACACTACTAGCAACCCACAGGTACCAATTTGTGGTTTTGATACAAGATTGGATACAAGAGATGAACTAGGGTTTTGAGAGGAGATGGTGCTGGTGTAGATGTTGATGGAGATTGACCCCCTCCCGATGAGAGGATCGTTGGTGATGACGATGGTGATGATTTCCCCCTCCCAAAGGGAAGTTTCCCCGGCAGAACAGCTCTGCCGGAGCTCTAGATTGGTTCTGCCAAGGTTCCGCCTCTTGGCGGTGGAGTTTCATCCCGTAAGCTTCCCTCTGATTTTTCCAGGGTAAAAGCCTTCATATAGCAGAAGATGGACACTGGAGGGCCACCAAGGGGCCCAGGAGACAGGGGGTGCGCCCAGTAGGGGTGGGCGCGCCCCCCACCCTCCTGGGCAGGGTGTGGGCCCCCTTTGGTGTTTCTTTCGCTCAATAATTCTTATTAATTACAAAAATAAGTTCCATGGAGTTTCTGGATTTTTGGAGCTGTGCATAATAGGTTTGCAATGTTTGCTCCTTTTCCAGCCAGAATTCCAGCTGCCGGCATTCCCCCTCTTCATGGTAAACTGTAGGATCTTGAAGTATGTCCAGAGGGGGGGGGTGATTAGACTACATGACCAAATAGAAACTTAACCTTTTCCCAATTTTAGTCTTTGGCAGATTTTAGCAAACTTAGCACAAGTCAAGCAATCTTAATGAAATTCAAGCAAGCATGCAAAGAGTATATGAGCAGCGGAAAATAAAGCATGCAACCTGCAAGAATGTAGAGGGAAGGGTTTGGAGATTTCAAACGCAATTTGGAGACACGATGATTTTTGAGCCGTGGTTCCGATATGTGGCACCCCGGCTCAGAGAAACTGGAACGCCCCGTGTTCCAGCCCAGAGATCGAGGAGAAGTCTTCTGGAATACGGCACTGCTTAGCATAGAACAAACTGGCTTTCTATTATTA
Organism: Triticum dicoccoides; assembly: GCF_002162155.2. NCBI lineage: Eukaryota > Viridiplantae > Streptophyta > Magnoliopsida > Poales > Poaceae > Triticum > Triticum dicoccoides. The sequence goes on from NC_041389.1 coordinate 494,776,746, forward strand.
CACGAATATGAATACAAGGTCTCTGATATTACAATGAATAACATCGGTATGGCGACACTACGCCATCCTCAGTTGCTCTATGCAAGCAGCAGGACAACTTGAAGCGGGAGAATAACTCTAGCAGCGGAACAACGACGGCGGAGGTGAACTCTACTCTGCAGGGACTCTGGCTGGAACGCTTATCCTAGCTCGTACGAACGGAAACCACGACAAGCAAGCAATCAAATCCGGCATGACCTGCAAACTGGCATGACATGCCAGGTCAGTATATTGAATGTACTTGCAAGCTCACAATAAACGTAAACATAATGACAAACAATATTAGGATATTTAACCATTTAAGCAACAATGCAACCATACATCCAACATACTGTGATTATGCTCCACAGGTACTCATTCTTCTGACTGGCTTACCAGATGTGACCAATAAACATGATAACACCAAAACACACTCGTGATCCTTACGGCGATCACAACCCGACCAACTCGTGGCCCGTGATCCTTACAGCGATCAGAACCCGACCAACTCGTGGCCCGTGATCCTTACGGTGATCACAACCTCACCAACTCGTGGCCCGTGATCCTTACGGGGATCACAACCTGACCAACTGATGGCCAACTCAACACGATGGCCTCACTGCCATCCTTAGTGCAATTTAGTGTGCATATTTATTAAGTGTTGACCCATGGTGTACCCTACTTTCGAGCATGTCCGTAACCGTGGACTCGGCTATCGATAGATTAAAAACACTCTACAGAGGTTAGTACATTGTACCTACACTACGGAACCCATGGCCTCGCACTCCCATTTGGGTGGACCAACGGCGTTCCGACGAAACCATTTCATTGTCATGACACTCTCCCGACCATCCCGACTCAGACCCCAACGGGCTAGTCCTGGGTGGCCCCATGTCTACCTCCAGACACCTCAACCACCGTCGTGGCCCGTCCCACTCTGGGACATGGATCCGAAAATAACTTACAATGGGCTCACAAGGTTATGCTCCGCCTACCTGATCAGGGTAGCGCGCGCCCATACCCTTCCCTAGTAGTAGGCACCGACCAGAGGCACGACAATGAAACGCATTAAGGTCGTCCCATACTGGCAAATGTGGTTGCACTGGGAAAGATCGTTTCAGCGGCACCACGACCCGGTCAACAACATGCTCAAGTTGAATTATTAATCCGGTTCAACTTAATGTGAATAAAATAACCATGTCATAATGCCATACTATGCATCACTTAACATATGCATCACATAATCCTGCAAACAACTGCACCAACCATGCTCCTACGGAGCCATCATCAACACATGCTACTATTCTGGTTAAAATCTCACTTTACATACACCAGAACCATTTCTAGCATTCTCATCATTATTCATCATGCAAAATAATATTTAAACTACTCATCAAAACTCTATTACCATATTATTTATTTATTACTTGCAACTAAGTTCTTCTTATCTTGCCAATAATATTTACTTCAAACATTCTAAAGTTCAAGTATTTTTAACATGACAAGCATTTAACAGAATATAATCATTATATAAATAATTTAAATGCATAAATATTCATAAGTTCAAGTAGAAAAATAACAAATATTGAAGTGGCACTATGAAAATGTCACTGTGGCTTGCCTGGGGATGAAGAAGGCACCGGGGAGAAGTGCGGTGAAGCCGCGGAAAGATTCGCCAAAAAACATACTCTCTCGGAGGGGGCTGATTAAGGGCAGGGGCAAAATGGTCATTTTGAGTATGCCAAAACATAGTGAAAGCATGACCAACAGAACGGGCTCGACGAAACGAAGAAGTGGGCGTTGGATTCACCTCAAACGGAGTTACGGTTAAAAAGATATGGAAGTTTTTCTGCCAGGGGCCCATCTTTAATGAAACTAATTTCAACCAGGGGCCTGAATAGAAAAAGTGAAAGCGCATTCGAGGAAATACGTTTTCACCTTATTAAAAGGAATAGTGGCGAGGCTGACGCGTGCGGGTCCCACAGGTGGGGCCCGTCACTTATCCACGCTGGCCCGCGGGGTCAACGCCTAGCCACTGACTAGCGGGGCCCGCGGCCAGCTGGCAGGGCGGGACGCTGTCTCCTTCTTCTTCTTGACGCCGCCCGACAGAGCAGAGGATGGGGCAAGCTCCGGCGATGACTGTCGGTGCTACGGGCCACCATCCGCGGCGCTGGGACCACCGGAGAGATCGGGGAGAGGCGCCGCAACCATCGCGCCGGGGCACGGACAGCGAGAAGGACCAGAGCGATGAGGGAGCGGACTCCGGTGGAGATGCTTCTGGTGGGATTTGGCTACAGGGCTATGGGGCACTCCGGCAAGGGGTAGGTAGTTGGGGAGGATCAGGGGCCGAGGGCAGTTCTCTGGTGAAGGAATGAGGGAGGGAGGGGGCTGGCTTCGAGCTAATCTTGCCTGGCCGAGGCGGCGGCCATGGCGGCATAGGGAGGCAAAGAGAGCAGCTCTGGCTCGGGGAAGAAGCTAGGCGGGGTATTGGGAGAGGGGCGAGGCCACTGGAGTGCTCGGAGAGGCTCGGGGAGGGCTATTTATAGCCGGGCGAGAGGGAGCCGCGCTGGCATCGCCGCGGACGCTTGGCCGGCGCCACGGACGCGTGCCCACGCGCATGGACTCGATGGCAAACGATGGGGAGGGCACAGGGAAGGACTCTCACGGGGTAGAGGAGGCCAAGGGGACGCAGGGAGGATGCGGCCGAGGAGGAAGACGACGGCCGGAGCACTGTGCTCTCGTGGGCGCTCGTCAGCGAGCGTTGGTGAGGAAGCGAACGGAGGGGGAGAGGGGTCCAGGAGAACGACAACGATGAGAGGAAGCCAAGGGACATGCTCACGAGCTCTAAGACGAGGAGAGGAGGAGGGGGTCCAGCACAAACAGCGCTCTGGACGCGGCCACTTCACACAGAGCGCGCCAACAGGCATGCCAGCTGCATGGTCACCATCTGAACATGGGCATTCAATGCTATATAGCACCTAAAACATTGTCTAGCTGATAGTCCATCCAAAGTAGGTTTGATCTGAGGTGGTAACTTGGTGAAAACAGCTAGGGTTAAATAGTTAGTGAGCTCTGAAGTTTACTGTAGTCAACTTTACCAGCTCAATGTGATCAACAGGGAATTACTTGGGCCAGAAATGAAGATTAGGATGGTGCACTCGCATGGAGTGTCAACTTGGGCTAATATTGGGCAAATCTTAGTCATATGGTCATATGATGATGCTCACCAAGTATCATTCCATTTGGCAAAGCCAACATGGTACTTGCTTCACAAACATCTCCTCTGGACAGAAACTTGGAATAATTATGGTGGTCAAATGGCTCAATGAAATGATTCCAAAATGCATGGAGAGATGTTTTATGGGAATAAGAATGATCTGGTAATTTCTCAGAATTTTTGAAGCAATATAAAATATACTTGCTTCACAACCTGAAAATATTGCTAGAATCAAAGATTGGCTCCTGTGCTCACATAGATAATTGGATGGGGCTGCAATGGGTGGAAGGGGTTAATATGAGCACATTAAGGAGTGTGCAAAAGTTCAACTCATTTGGCTACTCCTAGGTAGTACTTCCTTCACAATGCATTCCCTTAGACAAGAACTTTGAAAAAATCACTGAGGAAGATTGGCTAGGCAAATAAAGTTTAGCTTTGGCACAGGGCAATTATTTGAACATGAAAAGATGTCCAAAAAGGTTGAGGTCAAATGGGCAAAGGAAAATAACACTTCCTTGCCAACCTACCACATAGGACAAAATAGAAAAGGAATTATTGGGGAATTATTTTTGAACATGTCAATTAACAGTTTTGCCATATTTGATCAAGATATGACCCAAACAATTTATGAGAATTATTTGGGAATTTTTGGAGTGAAGGAAATATTGGTTGCTTCACAACCTAGGGCAATTGGAGTTATTCCTTTAATAGAAAAGGAATATTCCCAATAAAAAGAATATTGGGATTTGGGCTAGGATGGAAATGACAGGATCTAGGGAAAGATTTGGGAATGACAAGCCACTCTGGAAGCAAAGAAGAGGGCATCTTCTTCAGTTTCCAGACCACTAAGCCATGGAAAAAGAAAACTCAGGCAAAAACCTCAAAAAACAAAAGGAAAAAGAATGGGCCAAAAATCAGGTTGTCACAAACCTTACCCCCTTAAAGAAATCTTGTCCTCGAGATTTGGTTGCTCAGGGAACTAGTATGAATATTCTAACTTAAGGAAACCGTTTCCAACTCGGGTATCCTTTGTCCTTTATTGTTGTTCCCATTTTTATCTGACTGACCCTGGGGTGGTTTTATTCACTGTATCCTCCTTCTGACAGACCTTATCTTGCTTGTTCATGCTTATATAGGCTCCAATTTCTTTTTAGATCTGCAGACTAGCTGAGTGTGATTTGATTATCACGACTGAAATATATGTCCGTCTTACAAATCTAAAAGTTATTTCCGTTAGGTGTGCCACTCGGCACTGAGAACCTTTCATGTAATGATGATCAGAATTTTCTGATGAAAACTCAGGCTCTAACTCATTGCATTGGGTTTCTCCACTAAATGCAAGTCCCTTGGGTTCCAAATAGTGAGTTCAAACATAACCGTTTCCTAACAGACTCTGACTCATCGCATAAGTTTCTGAATTATCTTAACTGGTTCCACTGTCGTGAGTATCAGATCCGTACCGAATATTTGATTGTCTCCTATCGCGGCCAGCATAAAGGGTTCGGCCTATATGATATTATCTGCAGACTTGACTGAAAAATATTGTTCATGACAAGCTATCCATGGTGATTCATATAAGTGAGGACTCAGGCTTCCAGACTGACATTCCTCATGCCAATTACTCATGCTGCATCATTGGTTTTGCTCCTTCATTATTATTTTCTTGGTTTAGACCTTTGGCTGAAAGGGCTCGGCCATATTGTTTCTTTGTATGACCATGGGTACTATCGGTGCAATTTTTCAGCAATTGTAGTTTATCCTCATTTTTTGATAAGGTAACCCATTAAATGGCAGGTTCAACACCTCTCAAGTTCTAATTGTTGGGAAATGATCATCCAAAACCCTTGCAAGAAATCGGCAAATAAATCAGTAGCCACCAGAATGGTCTTTACAACTCAGATCTGGGACATTACTAAAATAACTCAACCACGGCTCAGGACGGCCAAAAAACAGCTCAGAGCATGAGACCGGGATGATAAGAAGAAGGTGGGAGCTCCCTAAAATAGCCAAAAAGCAGCTATAGGGCTATTGTCACAAAAAGAAACTCAACAGTTGTACAAGACGGCCGAAAAGCAGCTCAGACTCGTGCCAGTTGTTGAAGAGAGAAACAAAAATAGGCATCCTCCCCGGATAGCTAGAAACAGCTCTGATCACAGGCGTGGTGCTGTCATTAGAGAAAAAGGGGACAAGGGCTCATCAGGATCATTTTCCAGGTTCATGGAGATGTCGTCAATCCTCATCTGAGTGACTTGTAAGATCTTGGTGGTATGCTCACTCCATATATATGAGGACCTGATTCCGAGACAGACGTGTATTCTGACTGATTCTTGAGTCTGACCAAAATGTTGCAGATCTGATTCTTGGGATTCACTGCCATATGTTGTCAATTCACAGTGTACTACCTTGTACCAATGTCTTACCGGGGAAGATATGCTGGCTTGTGCTCGAAACTTTCATCGGGCAGCTTGCTGAAGAAGACTGGGTATCGTGCTTCAGAAGCTTACCCCCTTAAAGACTTTGCTGGGGAAAGACTCAGTACCTTATGCTGGAAGCTTTTGCGGTTGCTTACTAAAGAGGACAGAGTACCTTGCACGGGAAATCATCCACGTATTGTACTCAGGAAGATAGATGAATTTTGCCTTGGAAGCTTCTCTGGTATCTTGCGAGGGAAAAGTGGGTTGCTTACACCAGAAACTTCTTATTGTGATAGGCGGACCGATTTCCACATATATAACCACCTGGATATTTTTGCTATTGATTTCTTGGATGAAACAGGGTTTTGCAGGACTGTTTTCCTTTCTGAGTATATGCCATATTTTTGCTTGCTTCCAGGTATATCGGGTTCCAAAATCATCCTCAATAAAAATTAAACTTGTATCTGAGCCGTACCGTTGATAATATTCTGTCAACCATGCACACAATTTATCTTCTTGCTAATTTAATCATTTTGTTGTGATGAGTGCACGCTAATGCAAACTTGATACTGATGGTCCATCCAGGATTTCTTTTGCATCCAGACAGGATATTCCCAATTTCACTTTAGTGAGCTGATAATTCCATTCTGTTTAGCTGAGTTTCCAAATATATGCATTTCTTGCTGACTCTTCGGGTCCAGTGTCGGCTGACGAGCAACTTTAATAGGGGAAAAATTTGTAACACTGAAGGCCCAAAGAAAGGAACAAAAGAAACGACTGAAACAAGAGCACACAAGCATACTACTAATATAATTAATCAAGAAATCATCACATATTACTGCTACTCACACAATAATATGCATGCACACCTAAGCACACAAATCTCGCAGAAACTCCGGTATTGCGGTCTAATATGTTGTGACGATGTGCACGAGGACGAATAAGTGTGTGGAAGAATTGGTGTAAACAACGCTACACCAAGTGCTAACTTAGTGTCGGGGGTTGGGTACGACATATGCCAAAGGATGGCTTATCATGGTGGGAGCGAGCAGAACGTCGCCGGTGCCCGGAAGCGAGATGAGGCGAAGACATGCACGCCGGCGGATCTTACCCAGCTTCAGGGCTCTCCGAGGAGATAACACCCCTATTGCTGCTCTGCGGGGTCTCCGCATCGTCAGTATGGCAAAGCGAATACAATGGTGCTCCTAGAGCTGTTTCTGGAGGATGGAGAGGGCAAGGCTAGCTCTCCCCTTCCTGTGTGATCGGTCTAATGCTAAAAAGGTTGTCCCCGTTGCATGGGTGCCCCGGGGGGCTTATATAGGCCTGCCCTCCCAGGGATACAATGGTAATCTGGCTGGGCGCGGGTCCCAGCTGTCTGTCTCTCAGGCCGCCGTCTTCTCCGCCGACTTCTGGGGCCCGTCGACTGGCGGGCCCTGCGGACAGGCCTGGTACTATAGCGGTGCTTATGATGATGCTGGCTTGGTCACGGGGTCATGGCAACAGTGCCGCCGTCTGGCGGGCGATCACTGTCACCATTCCCCGTCTTGTCTGATTAATGGTGTGCGGGGCCCGTGGGAGGGGCCGGCCGACTCCAGGGGGCCGACTCCCACGGGGTCGTCTTCTTGGCGCTCTCACCGCCTTCGGTACTCCCGCTGACAGGCGGTCCCGCTGTCCTCGGGGCGTACAAGTAGGCGTCGTGGGCACAGTGCGCCGCCCACTAAGGCTGAGGTCAGGGCCGGCATGGCAACAGTGTCGCGCCGCGATGGAGATCTCCAGCGATACGGCGCATTGTAGCCATGCCAGCCCCTTGTAGGCGGGGTAGAGACGTCCGCGCAATGATCGTACCCCGCCCCACCATCATGGCGAAGGCAGGAGACGGTTGGAGTCGCGGGCCGACTCCCATAGTCGTCTTATCTTGAAGTCACCGGCCAAGAGTCGGCTTGTCATGAAGCCGTCTCTGGGACTCGGCTGTGAGGGACAGTCGCTGCCGCCTCCCAGGAGGCAGCTCTTCATTGTGGGGTCTTTGAGGGGCGCAGTCGGCCCCGATGTTTCGAAAGGCTCTGGGGCTCGGGTTAGCCTACCCGTGGCCCATTACTCCGACACTTAGCCAGGTGGGAACCTGAACTAGCTCGGAGGTGAGGACGTACTCGGTAATCATGTAGTGGGACACGAAGGTCGCAACTATATTATTATCAAGCGGACGGAAAAAGATCCGTACTCATCCAAGAAATAGGATAGCGGGGAAAAACTAAGGCTGCTGACATTGCCCTTTCTTGATAACTAAGATCATTAAGGGTTGCCAACACCATAGAATAAAAGAACGATCCGGGATAGACGCATGTTCATCACCGAAATGATAGGCGGGACTAAAGGAAAGACTTCGGTGCGTTACTTGAGCACCATTTTTGCAAACAGTGTCGGGATCACTTGGCATCACTCTGTTGGGACAGAAATGACACCAAACACCGAAAGAAAAAGGGGGTGGGGAAATGCAAAGGTTGAGCTGTAGTGGATCTGAACCGATGCCAGCTACACTCACCAAATAAACTGTTAGCACAAATACTAAGGCTATATGCATGCTATGCAACAAACAAATGCAGCAATCAAGTGCAACAAACCAACTTGGGTCTATCCTACCGCTTTCTAACATTCGCGCGGTCTAGGGCGTCCTACAGCCATACCGGCTCTGATACCAAGCCTGTGGCACCCCGGCTCAGAGAAACCGGAATGCCCCGTGTTCCAGCCCAGAGATCGAGGAGAAGTCTTCCGGAATACGAACTGCTTAGCATAGAACAAACCAGCTTTTTATTAATACATTAATATGAATACAAGGTCTCCGATATTACAATGAATAACATCGCTACGACTGAGGGAGTCCTGGACAAGGGGGTATCCGGACAGCCGGACTATATTCATCATCCGGACTATAGAAGCGTCAAGATACAAGACTCAAGACTTCGGCTCGTGTCCGGATGGGACTCTCCTTTGCGTGGAAGACAAGCTTGGCGATCCGGATATTATGTTTCCTTCCTTGTAACTGACTCCATGTAAACCCTAGCTCTCCGGTGTCTATATAAACCGGAGAGCATGGGCCTTAGAAGGCCGATCACAATTACAATCATACCATCATAGGCTAGCTCTTAGGGTTTAGCCTCTACGATCTCGTGGTAGATCTACTCTTGTATTTCACATATCTTCAATATTAATCAAGTAGGAAGTAGGGTTTTACCTCCATCGAGAGGGCCCGAACCTGGGTAAACATTGTGTCCCTTGCTTCCTGTTACCATCAGCCTAAGACGCACAGAACGGGACCCCCTACCCGAGATACGCCGGTGTTGACACCGACATTGGTGATTTCATTGAGAGTTCCTCGGTGTCGTCGCTTTGAGGCTTGATGGCATCTTCAATCATCAACAACACGGTCCAGGGTGAGACTTTTCTCCCCAGACAGATCTTTGTGTTCAGCGGCTTCACACTGCGGGCCAATTCGCTCGGCCAGTTGGAGCAGATCGACAGCTTCGCCCCTGGCCACCAGATCAGGTTCGGAAACTTGAACTACATGATAGATATCCGCGGAGACTTGATCTTCGACGGATCCGAGCCTGCACCAGGAGCACCGGACAGCCACGACGAGCACGACCTAGACCTGCTGTCGGATAGTGCCCAGGACATCATCCCCAAAGCAGCCCCGGATCTAAATCCAGGGCAGGTTGCGTTGCCTATGGGCGGAGGGCTGGACCCCGCCCCGTAGGTCGCACACTTATTGGCGGTGGAGCCGAACACAGGTCTCACCTCTATGGAGGCCTGTAAGCTTGGGCCCCCAGACTCATATCCAGTTGTTGGTCCTGGTCCGCTCACTCTCAAGCCTGCCGAGCCAGGCTGCGCTCCAGTAATGGAGTTTACCGTTGCGGACATCATTCAGCACTCGCCCTTTTGTAACATGCTGAACTCATTGAAGTCTCTCTCTTTGTCAGGAGGCTGTAGGCCGAACTATGTCCGGCTTGAGTGGGAAACAGGCGACGAAGGAATTCACTGCCTACCCACCACCCACTTTGTCGCCACGATCAATGATTTAACCCACATGCTCGACTTTGACTTCGAAGACATCGACGGTATGGACGACGATGCAGGAGACATACAGGAGGCACCGCTCACAGAGCGGTGGACAGCCACCTCTTCATATGATATATATATATATATATGGTGGACACTCCGAAAGAAACCAATGGCGATGAGGCAACGGAGGATAACCCCTCCAAAAAGAAAGCAAAGAATGGACGTCGCCAGCGCCACTCCAAGCCCCGCCAAGGCAATACCGGCACCGGAGACGATAATAATCCGGACGGTGCCGACGATGAATACAACCCCGAACAGCCCGCCTTCGAGCAAGCCGAACAGGAAGATGGACATGACAGCCCAGATGAACAGGCGACGGACGGGTATCCGGAGGAGGACAACTACATGCCCCTCTCCGAAGATGAGATTAGCCTCGACGACAACGAGTTCGGCGTACGGGAAGACCCCGCAGAGCAGGAGCGCTTCAAGCGCCGGCTTATTGCCACTGTGAGAAGCCTGAAGAAGAAGCAGCAGCAGCTCCAAGCTGATCAAAATTTTCTCACAGACAGATGGACAGAAGTCCTGGCAGCCAAGGAATATGGACTCGAGCGCCCCACGGCTGACCGACCGCCTCGAGGTTGGGACAAAATGGCATATCAGCCGAAATACCAGCCTGCACCCCCGCGCCGGTTTACTACGGCCCGGGGCAATACTCACGACCTGCATGATAAACTGGATAACGCCGTAGGACAACCAAGATCGATCTACGGATCACGGGGGCGCGCCGAAGCACATGACGATGACCGTCATACCGGATACACTAACAGAAAATCCGGCCGGGCCGAATACAACCAGTCAGACGAAACCGGACTGCGCCGTGACATAGCCCGACATAGAGGCGCCGCACACCCCCTCTGCTTCACTGATGAAGTGATGGATCATGCATTCCCAGAAGGGTTTAAACCCATAAACATCGAGTCATACGATGGCACCACAGACCCCGCGGTATGGATCGAGGATTTCCTTCTCCACACCCACATGGCCCGTGGAGATGATCTACATACCATCAAGTATCTTCCCCTTAAGTTCAAAGGACATGCCCGGCACTGGCTAAACAGCCTGCCCGCAGATTCCATTGGCAGTTGGGAAAATCTGGAAGACGTATTTCTTGACAACTTCCAGGGCACATATGTGCGACCTCCGGATGTCGATGACTTGAGCCACATTACTCAACAGCCTGGAGAATCAGCCAGGAAATTCTGGACTCAGTTCCTAACTAAAAAGAACCAAATAGTTGACTGTCCGGACATCGAAGCCCTGGCGGCTTTCAAGCATAATATCCGTGACGAGTGGCTCGCCAGACACCTCGGCCAGGAGAAGCCCAAGTCCATGGCAGCTCTTACGACACTATTGACCCGCTTTTGCGCGGGCGAGGACAGCTGGTTGGCTCGTAGTAGCACTACACCACATTCTGGAACTTTAGATGTCCGAGACAATAATGGCAAGCCACGGCGCAACAGACACAAGCGACGGAACAACGGCGACAACACCGAGGATTTGACGGTCAATGCCGGAGTCAGCGGATCCAAATCCGGTCAGCGGAAGAAACCATTCAAGCGTAACACTCAAGGACCGTCCAGTCTGGACCGTATACTGGAACGCTCGTGCCAAATTCATGGCACCCCAGACAAGCCAGCCAACCACACCAACAGAGACTGCTGGGTATTTAAACAAGCCGGCAAAAGAAACGCTGAAAACAAGGACAAGGGGCTGCACAGCGACGATGACGATCAGCCCCGGCGTTTGAACATGGGGTGACAGAAGAAATTTCCTTCCCAGGTGAAAACGGTCAACATGATCTACGCCACCCACATCCCCAAGAGGGAACGGAAGCGAGCACTACGGGACGTATACACGATGGAGCCAGTCGTCCCCAAATTCAACCCATGGTCAACTTGTCCGATCACCTTTGATCGTAGGGATCATCCTACTAGCATCCGTCACGGCGGCTTAGCCGCATTGGTTTTAGACCCAATTATAGATGGATTTCACTTCACAGGAGTCCTTATGGACGTAAGAAGCAGCCTGAACCTGCTTTATCAGGACATGCGTAAAAAGGGCATCGATCCTACAAGGATTAAGCCCACCAAAACCACCTTTAAGGGTGTCATTCCTGGAGTAGAGGCCCACTATACGGGCTCTGTAACATTGGAAGTGGTCTTCGGATCTCCGGATAACTTCCGAAGCGAAGAGCTAATCTTCGATATCATCCCTTCCGCAGTGGTTACCACGCACTGCTTAGACGAACCGCATTCACCAGATTCAATGCGGTCCCACACTATGCATACCTAAAGCTCAAGATGCCAGGCCCGCGCGGGGTCATAACAGTTAATGGAATATGGACCGCTCTCTCCGTACAGAACAACACACTGCGGCCCTTGCGGCCGAAGTACAATGCGGCCTCCTCCGGCAAACCACCAATCCGGCGACGACAACCTCAAGCTCCGCCAAGCAAGGGCGGAACACCCCGCAACAGGATCAGCAGGCACGTCAAGAGCATGACTAGCAGCCCCCGCCCAAATCCCACCCAAGCAGCATTCGTGACACGCGTACACAATTACGCACTCAAAATACAATGGGCACAGGCGGAGGCGTAGCAGTGGCTCAGTCAACAATACGGTATTGCTTCATAACCTTTCCTTTTACCCTTAAGGACATCGCTTTAGTGCAGCTTCTCCAGAAGACCCAGATTGTCTGACCCATAGGAGAGGAAACCCAGGAGGCAATAGGCTTTGGGCACAGCAGGAAACACCCAGGTGGAATCTATTTACGATTGTTGTTCCCGCTTTATCTATCTGTACGTAGCCTGCCCCTGGATAGGATATGTCAAATAATCCTATTTGTCTCCGCTTAGTGCATACATTGTAAACATACACCTAAACGTATTATACACCTAATCTTATTTAAGCATTTTTATAAATGTCTATTTAATTTTGCATCCGTACACTTTGGTACCCTTAGTTTGCCAGGGGCTTCTTATGGCACCCCATAATACGGCAAGTCAAGTCCGAACACTTTCAATAGTGCGACACCCCGAACTTATAGCATTATATGCATCAGCTCCGAATCATGTCTTGGGTTACAGTTGGGATAGCCCGGCTCCCTTGTTTTGGTGCCTTACGTTCCGTTAATTCGGCTAAGGTAGCACAGGGAGAACTACTGCGATTGTGTCCTGGTTCTTCCGGATGAGCACCTCAAAAGAGAAAGCACAAAACCGTCCGACATGATGTGGCGAGAGACTGGTCACTATTCGAGAGGTCTTAAAATCCTTAAAGATTTTTCCGCTTTGGGCGTTAATTCGGCTTTGTCCGATATAGGCGTGTATAGCGCCCCAATTCGGCCTTCCAGATTCTAGGGGCTTCGCCGAAATTTAAAATGATAGTCTTCTATGGCTAAGTGAAAGCTATAAAGCCGCATAGTCTGATTTCCTTGTTCGCTGTGCTGGACACGTCCTTAAGGGACCAAACATTTCGATAAAACAACACCATGGCAATTCTGCTGAAAACAGCGTCAGTCCGGGTTAGTTCCATTCAAATCATACAAGTTAGAGTCCAAAACAAGGGCAAAAGTGTTTGGAAAAGTAGATATGATGGAGACGTATCAGAGAACGGCAACGACGAGAGGAAGCCAAGGGACATGCTCGCGAGCTCTAAGACGAAGAGAGGAGGAGGGGGTCCAGCACAAACAGCACTCTAGACGTGGCCACTGCACACAAAGCGCGCCAATAGGCATGCCAGCGGCATGGTCACCACGTGAACATGGGCATTCAATGCTCTACAACACCTAAAACGTTGTCTAGCTGATAGTCCATCCAAAGTAGGTTTGATCTGAGGTGGTAACTTGGTGAAAACAGCTAGGGTTAAATACTTAGTGAGCTCTGAAGTTTACTGCAGTAAACTCTACCAGCTCAATGCGATCAACAGGGAATTACTTGAAGGCAAACAAGTTGTCTAGTGTGTTTAGGCTAGGAAGGACTATGATCCTGGGGAGTTTGAGGGTAAAAGGATCAAGATTTACTGCAGTTACTTCACAACTGCATACTTGGGCCAGAAATGAAGATCAAGATGGTGCACTCGCATGGAGTGTCAACTTGGGCTAATATTGGGCAAATCTTAGTCATATGGTCATATGATGATGCTCACCAAGTATCATTCCATTTGGCAAAGCCAACATGGTACTTGCTTCACAAACATCTCCTCTGGACAGAAACTTGGAATAATTATGGTGGTCAAATGGCTCAATGAAATGATGCCAAAATGGGTGGAGAGATGTTTTTTGGGCATAAGAATTATTTGATAATTTATGAGGATTTTTGAAGCAATATAAAATATACTTGCTTCACAACCTAAAAATATTGCCAGAATAAAATATTGGCTCCTGTGCTCACATAGATAATTGGATGGGGCTGCAAATGGGTTGAAGGGTTTACTATGAACACATTAAGAAGTGTGCACAAGTTCGACTCATTTGGCTACTCCTAGCTAGTACTTCCTTCACAATGCATTCCCTCAGACAGGAACTTTGAAAAAATCACCGAGCAAGATTGGTAGGCAAATAAAGTTTAGCTTTGGCACAAGGCAATTATTTGAGCATGAAAAGATGTCCAAAAAGGTTGAGGTCAAATGGGAAAAGGAAAATAACACTTCCTTCACAACCTGCCACAAAGGACAGAATTGAAAAGGAATTATTGGAGAATTATTTTTGAACATGGCAGTGAAAAGTTTTGCAATATTTGATCAAGATATGACCCAAACAATTTATGAGAATTATTTGGGAATTTTTGGAGTGAAGGAAATATAGGTTGCTTCACAACCTAGGGCAATTGGAGTTATTCCTTTAATAGAAAAGGAATATTGCCAATAAAAAGAATATTGGGATTTGGGCTAGGATGGAAATGACAGGATCTAGGAAAAGATTTGGGAATGACAAGCCACTTTGGAAGCAAAGAATAGGGCATCTTCCTCAGTTTCCAGACCACTAAGCCACGGAAAAAGAAAACTCAGGCAAAAACCTTGAAAAACAAAAGGAAAAAGAATGGGCCAAAAATCAGGTTGTCACACGATAGGTGGTGCTATCGTACATCCACGTTGATGGAGACTTCAACCCACGAAGGGTAACGGTTGCGCGAGTCCACGGAGGGCTCCACCCAAGAAGGGTCCACGAAGAAGCAACCTTGTCTATCCCACCATGGCCATCGCCCACGAAGGACTTGCCTAACTAGCGGTAGATCTTCATGAAGTAGGCGATCTCCTTGCCCTTACAAACTCCTTGGTTCAACTCCACAATCTTGTCGGAGGCTCCCAAGTGACACCTAGCCAATCTAGGAGACACCACTCTCCAAGAAGTAACAAATGGTGTGTTGATGATGAACTCCTTCCTCTTGTGCTTCAAATGATAGTCTCCCCAACACTCAACTCTCTCTCACGGGATTTGAATTTGGTGGAAAGAAGATTTGAGTGGAAAGCAACTTGGGGAAGGCTAGAGATCATGATTCATATGGTAGGACTGGAATATCTTGGTCTCAACACATGAGTAGGTGGTTCTCTCTCAGAAATGGTAAGTTGGAAGTGTATGTTTGTTCTAATAGCTCTCTCCATGAATGAAGAGGAGGTGGAGGGGTATATATAGCCTCCAGACAAAATCTAACCGTTACACACAATTTACCAATCTCGGTGGGATCGAATCAACAAACTCGGTCAGACCGATTTAGTAAACCTAGTGACCGTTAGGGTTTTTAGTGGGACCGATATGCAACTCGGTAGGACCGATATGGTTAGGGTTAGGGCATAACGTAATCTCGGTGAGACCGATTACACAAACTCGGTGAGACGGATTTTGGTAATAAGCTCACCAGAGAGTTGGCCAGGTAAACTCGGTGGGACCGATTCGCTCATTTCGGTGAGACCGAAATGTTACGAAAAGGAAATAGAGAGTTTACATTAGAATCTCGGTGGGACCGATCGCTCATCTCGGTGGTACCGAAACGTTAAGAAAGGAAATAGAGAGATTACAATCCCATCTCGGTGAGACCGAGATCCCTATCGGTGAGACCGATTTGCCTAGGGTTTGTGGCTGTGGCTATAGCATCTGAACTCGGTGGCAACGGATAGAAAGAATCGATGGGGCCGAGTTGGACTTTAGGTCTAAGTCATATGCCCTATTCAAGAATTCATCCGATTAACCAGTTAACTTGCCGATTAATTCGTACTCGTAGGGTCACCGAGTAGCCGTTTAACCAATTAATCGCTCGAGTAATTGATTAAATGGCCGATTAACGTCCCGATTAGCCTATTAATCCCCTACCCGTCAGCCAACCGAGCAGCTACCAGTTAACGATTTCCTCATCAATGGTCATATGTGGATGTGGGAAAGTAGTTGAGGGTTTTGAAGCATATCACTAAGCACTATGAAGCAAGAAACTCATTAAGCAACACCTCATCCCTCCTTGATAGTATTGGATTTTCCTATAAACTCAATGTGATCTTGGATCACTAAAATATAAAATGAAGAGTCTTGAGCTTGAAGCTTGAGGCAATCCTTTTATCCTTAGCCTTATGAGGGATCCACTTTTCTCATCCATGCCATGCCAATCATTGAGCTTTCCTGAAATATTTGTCTCGGAATAGTATTAGCTCAATGAGCTATATGTTGTTAGGAATTACCAAAACTACCTAGGGATAGTTGCCCTTTCATAAACCTTGTAAAATAAGAGAGAATAGCCATAAGTATTGAGATATAATGTGTAATAACAGCCCATAATGGAATAAATATTGATATAAAAGCATGATGCAAGATGGACGTATCAGTAAGCACAGGAGCCAGGAAACCCAGCTTGGCAAAAAATCTTAAGTCAAATTGATGCATATTTATGGCTTTATAACAATGACTACGGAAGGCGACCCTTGTATATTAAATGAAAATGCTGATGATATGTTTATTTTGACTCCGTTGCAACCATTTATCAGTTGAAAGTGGCCCATCGTCGGCTTCTACCCCTTTTTAGATACTACACATGGTGTTTCCACAATAACAAGACAACCCTTAGCCGATGTCTCGGTGCTCGAAGGCGGTTGTGTTAGTGGAAACGAGGCAATAAGATATGCGGGCTTTATAAATTTCACTTAGTCATAGGAGCTTTAAACTGGGGAAGCTAGCTAGGAGCCCCCGGTTAGTGTTTGGCGACCGCCGAGGTCAAGCCGTAAACACTTCGGCCCATGTTATGAACGGCCTGTCATTTAACATAGTCATTAGATCTTTGACCAGTTTATGCTTATTGTGACAATAAGTTTTCGGCTTTCTCCCCTGAAATTTAATACAGAAAGTCTTTGAGCATGAAAGTGACTTAGCTGGTTAATGTGCTTGGTGTTGATGACACGATTCAGGATTTTGGCGGGACGAAGACGCCCATTGATCTTTGACAAATCCGACAAGATTCGCAGTCCTCAGCATAGCCGAGGTGTCCGAGCAAGGAGTTCGGCACTCCGGAGTAGTGACCGCGTAACGCCATCAAAATCAATTACCTGCACACATAAAATAGTTCGGTCCAGGAAATATATATATATATATATATATATATATAATTCTTGCATAATTGCTTTACGCAAAAAAAATTATTTAAAGAAATGTGGCCTGGCGCCGAAGCCAATGTCGATGCAGGGCGTTGGCGTGACGCAGTGAAGGCGTGACAAAGCCTGAATTTGCAGGCGGTCCGGGCTCTAGATGCGGCGTTTGCCGAACTATGGACGGGAAACAGACGGAACCGTCATGCAACCATCGTTAATGCGGCCATCACTTGGCAGACCTCTATACAGATGATGGAACAAACCAGTCCAAGCAAGAAAAAATTACTAGCATTAATAGCACCTAGTTTAACTGTTGTAGCAATCTGAAAAAGGTTACTCCCAAAATTGGGACTTGATCCACAGACCCATTTCCTGGTGAGTGATGGAGCGGCGGCACGGTGATGCTGGCAAAGGCTGGCTTGCTGAGGCTAAGCCCCCAGTCCAGCTAACGTGACGAAGTTCGTCGATAGATGACGCTGAAGTCTCCTGAGTAGGTCGATGAAGAGATGACGAAGACCCGGTCTAGACGAGGAGACGGAGCAGGTCAGTGAGGAGATGTTGCAGCTGCCATGTCAGCAGAGGTGTTGAAGTAGTTCGGCCTGGTGGACATCGGCTCGATGAAGCAACGGTTCGGCCATGCCGATGCAGGTTGTAACTTGTGACGTGGTCAATGCTGGCTTGATGAAGTAACCGTGCGGCGATGCCGGTGCGCCCGCTTCGTGTAATCCGTGGGGCGGCGATGTTGGTGATGATTTATCCTTTGCGATGCAGAACTGTTGCTCGGCTTGCCGAGACGATGATCCGAAGAAGTTGAGCTTGGCTTAATAACGCGATGACGTATCTAGCGTAGGTCGGCAGCCGTAGAGCAATATTGCCGGGCTGGTTTGATACCGGCGCGATGGTGAAGCTCATATTGGAAAAGACTTTAAAATTAGCGGGATGTGTTCGGGAACAAAACACAATACCCCATACAAAACTTCCTTCAAAAAGGATGTCCGAAATCCCGTTCATAAAAAAGATAAATTCAAATCGGATTCCTTCTCGCGTAGAAAACAAATCTGAAAAGTGATGTGCTAATCAGAAGGTTCCCAGAGTTTGGATGGTCGGATCGAGATGAAATTGTGAGGGGTGGTATATATGGGAATTCCGCAGCAGATGCACGGTTGGATCTTCCGAAGGACCTCCGAGCTGGGCTCTGGAGACCACGCCCTAGACTCATCCAGATTCCCGTCTAGATTTGACAGGGCTCCGGTTGGATCTTCGGAACTCGACGAAATTTTCCAGGGTTGTTGTAGACTCAATTCCGCATGATTCCACTGAAGCAATTTTTAAAACGACAGTTGAGGAGGCGGTGGCGGCGGATACAATTTTCCTGTCCGGAAAAACAGCACGGTCGCCCGAGGGCAATGTTGACGTTGAGCCCTCGAACTCCATGGACGATTCCTACATGATATTGATAGAGATCGGAGTTGATGTTGATGAAGACCCTCATTCGAACATGACGATCGGAGGTAGGGCGCATTCCTCGGTCTAGCCAAGTTGACCAATCGAGCCAGTGATGAAGAAGCTGACGTCGCAGTTGATCTGCAGTCGAGCCATTGATCCTTTTGCCGATCACACAACGAAACTCTCAATGAAAGCACCAATGTCGGTGTCAAAACTGGCGGATATCGGGTGGGGGTCCCGAACTATGCATCTAATGCTAATGGTAACAGGAGGCAGGGGACACCAAGTTTACCCAGGTTCGGGCCCTCTCGATGGAGGTACTACCCTACTTCCTGCTTGGTTGATCTTGATCTACCACGAGATCGTAGATGCTAAACCCTAGAAGCCAGCCTATGATTATGATTATTGTATATATCTATCGACTTGCCTGGCCTCGGTTTATATAATGCACCAGAGGCCTATGATAACAAGAGTCCTAGCCGAATACACCGGTTGGGAGGAGTCCTTGTCTTGATCACCAAGTCTTGTGGAATCTTCCTTGTATGCGGCAGCTGTCGAAACTGGCCCATGAGTATACGGCCATGGGGGTCCTTGGCCCAATATAACTGATCAGGAGACGATGTGGTGAGTACCCCCTAGTCTAGGACACCGATAGTAGCCCCCTGAACCGGTTTTCAAATTTGGGACGCTCCTCGATTCTTCCGAACTATTCTCCATCTTCGGTCGTCGGTCTTGAAAACTAGTTCAACAAATCTTCTCATCTTCGATCTTGAGGATCGCCGAAGTGCATCCGAAGAGTTTACACATCGGGTATCCGAGGAGAGCCTTTATGTTTCCGGCCTTTATCAATGCCTTGTTATTTTTATGCCACACCTTGGGTTTGAAGATGTTCCCGTGCGGCTGTGCCCTCTTGCATCCGAGCCCCAACGCCGGACTGCATTCGAGGTATCTTTTGCAGCCAAGCACCAACACCAGACTGCTTCCGAGCTCCAACGCCGGAATGTATCCGAGCTCCAACGCCGGACTGTATCCGAGCCCAATCTAATTGATCGGGAGATGACGTGGTGAGTACCCCCTAGTCCAGGACACCGACAGTCACACCAAATTCCTTCACCTGGGTTTTGTTTATTTTTCTTTACAGACAACCATCGTGCTACACCCTTCCACGATGGGGCACAACAGAGACAAAGACACAGACGTGCAGCAGGGCGCCGCTCTGAGGTTTCTTTTTAGATTAAGACCCTGCGTAAACCTTTTTTTCTTGTCTCTTGTTGCCTCACACCCTCCTGGCACTTAAAATAACCAAAAGGGATACTGGCGTTATTGGCAAGATTATGATTCGCTAATCTTAAATAGACGTTACGAGGGCAGCAACCAACGTGTTTTTGGGATTTATGCCCTCACCACAGCCGCTCTTTCGTCACGCCGGATTAATGCACGTACCCGAAATTTCAGGGCTCATTATCGAGGGCGGTACTCAGCCCAGTATATGTTGTCAAGTCCGAATACCTTAGGTAGTGTTTAGCATCGCGAGTTCAGCCTTATATGCATCAGCTCCGAATCATGTCTTTGCTCAATAGTTGGGTTTGCCCGGCTCCCGTGTTTTTCTACCTTACATTCTGCTCTATCGGCTAACGTGGCACTGGGAGAACTATTGCGATTTTGCCCTGGTTCATCTGGATGAGCAACTCAGTAGAGAAAGCCGAAAACTGATTGTCATGATAAAGTGAGAGACTGGTCAACCACTCGATGACTCAGCGGAATCTTTGCGATTCCTTCGCATTAACGAAGGACCGGTTTCCTGGTCACGTATGTACATGCACCATATTCGGATGAGCGTGGACATACCAGGGGCTATATAGTAGCCCCACGGTTAAACTCATATGGCTAAGTGAAAGTTTTAAAGCTATATAGTCTGATTGCCTTGTTCGCCATGCTACCACCTCCTTAATGGACCAAGACGTTGGATCAAGTGTGATTACGCGCTTTGCCGAACACCCCCACATCACATGCGAGGGGTCTGAAGCCGATGACTGTAAACTTTCAGGTTATAAATACATATATGCATAAGCGGCCGCATAGGAGGCACTATAATACTTTACGGGCGAAAGTATAAATATAGCCTTTATTATCAAAAGCATTGTTTTTACAATCAAGATACATGTCACTAGAACATGGTACTCTTTGAGCACTGAGCCTCTATTAAACGGGCACCTTCTAGGACTTCTTCAAAATAGTGCTCGGGCGAGTCCTGACCCCCGGGCGGACCCCTGGTTGCAATATCGGTGGCCTCCATCTTTGCCCAATATGTCTTAACATGGGCAAGGGCCATCCGTGCACCCTCTATGCATGCCGACCCCTTGACGGCGTTGATATGCGGCACATCACGAATAAATCGTTGCACCAAACCAAAATAACTGTCCGGACTTGGTTCCTTCGGCCACAGATGATCCACGACAGCCTTCATGGCAAGCCTGGACAACCTATGGAGCTTGGCCCACTTGACCATTTGCTCATTCAACAGCAGCAGACACTTTGGAGCACTGAACTGTGAACAAAACAATCTTTCCACCTTATGATCTTCTCGATCCTTGAAATACTACGTCGCGTCAGCAGCACTCTTTGCCAAATCCAAGTACGTGTCTGAAGAACTCCTCAATTGGTCAAGAGGGGCATACTTCGGATCGCCGAAATTTGTTCGCAATAAAAATGGCTTCCCAGCCGCGATATCGCCAGCTTGCTGAAGCTCCTCCCGAGCCGCTCTAATCTTAGAGCGAGTTTCCTTTTCTTCTTGTAAGGCCTTCTCTAGGTGAGCCATTTTCGTTTGGTTTTCCCTTTCGAGAAGCTCATATCGGTTTGAGGCATTTTGTAGATCAAGAGCTATGTTGGGTATCTTATCCTCACTTTGGAGATGAGCAGCCCGTTCGGCTTTTAATTCTTCAGCTGCCTTCATGGAAGCTGCATCGCTTCTCCTGGCTTGCTCCTTGGCCCGGGCAAGCTCTGCTCGAAGGGTCTCCATGGCGGCAGCTCCATCTACAGTCAAAGCATATTATAAATCCTAGCATCATGCGATTATTAATATTTGCTGACCACCCAAATATACATACCCTGCGCCTCGTCAAGCCGCTTGTTCACAAGCGTGATGTCTGCATCCGCCACGTCAAGTTGCCGCCTTAGTTCGG
Source organism: Triticum dicoccoides (assembly GCF_002162155.2). Taxonomy (NCBI): domain Eukaryota; kingdom Viridiplantae; phylum Streptophyta; class Magnoliopsida; order Poales; family Poaceae; genus Triticum; species Triticum dicoccoides. The sequence goes on from NC_041389.1 coordinate 494,798,701, forward strand.
CAAATTCAGCAGTCCGGTCAGCCGCCGGGTCTGCAGCCGCCTGCTTACATAATCAGTGCTATCATTACCTGAGACTATGATCCTCTGCTCGCCTCGTGCGGATGGCAACCAGAGTCTCATGGGTACTGTCTATACAAAGCGTACCTAGCGTTTATGGTACATTCAAAAATATCACTTTGCGTACCTCGAAGCCTCTTAGCAGGCTCGTAAAAGCCTCATCCAACCTGCTTTTCACTGATGAAATCCTCTCGACCACTGTACCCATTAAGGTACGGTATGCCTCTGAGATAGCCGCTTGCCGCAAAAGACCCTCCAACGTGTCCGGTTGTATAACAGACAGTCCGGGGCCTTCTCTGTTGGTCTCTCTAGGAGCTGAGAACCACGAACTTCGGGGGGCCAAAGTGTTACCTTCTAGTCTTTGCAGATCGGGAGAGATCCTCTAGGACGACACCTCAGGGTCGTCTTCCTTATGAGGCGGGGAATTAGGAGGAGGCGATTCGCTGTCCATCATCTCTAGAAGATCCCCCGAGGACAAACTTTGTTGAGAAGGGCTATGAGCTGAACTGCAAAACATATGTCTCAGTTGTTATTTCTCAAGAAAAGAACGGGGCCTGCTTACTAAGATACCCTTGTTCACTTACGACTCGGTTAACGGCTGGCGCCCCTGTGAGCTTGTGCGGCAATGCTGCCCTCCGGGGCAGGGTCCCCTGATGAAGGTTTCTTCCCTTGTTTGGAGGCTTCTTCTTCTAAATCTTCGGGAGCGGTCCTTTTCTTCCCGTGGGGAGAGGGGATACTAGATTCTCCTCCCCATACATCCTCCGCCACGGGGATACTAAATTTTCCAGTTAGGATGCGTAATGTACCTCCAGCATGAAGTCCGCTTTTGGCTTCCTCGTCCCCCTCCTTGTTTTCCCCTGATGGCACTTGGTAAGGTGCGCGAGCCAGCATCCTCTTTAGTACAGGATCCGGCGAATCTTTGGGAAGAGGGGCCGAACACCTGATCCTCTCTGTCTTTCTTATCCAGTCCTGGTCAAGGGCGGTTTTTCAGAATAATATTGTGACAAATATGATGACAGCATGTTTGGTCGCGGAGTTACTTACTTGGGTATCTGGACAGTTGAATTTGAGACCCGCATCCTTTGTTGTGTCCGGACACTTTATTCGTGATCCGAAGAATAACCAATACATCCCTTTGAGCATCATGCCGAAGAACTATAGAATGGTTCGTGGTCCTTCCGTGTTGAACTCCCACATGCGGAGAGATCGACGTTGGCTTGGCAGGACCCGACAAACTAGCATTACTTGAATTACTGTGACGAGATTAATGTCCCTCTAGAGGAGATCCCGAATGCGCTCTGCAATGTTGGCACGTCATTAACTGATCCCCAGTCCAGCCCCTTGTTAACCCATGATGCAAGCTGTGGCGGAGGAGCGGAGTGGAAGGCCAGTGCGGTTGCCCACTTCCTCCCCCCGAGGTGCTGTGATGTACAACCACTCCCGTTGCCATAGGTCAAAAACTTCTAGGAAAGAACCCTTTGGCCATAAAGCATCGACACCTTTGCTTATTATAGCGCCTCCACACACGTTGATCATCTTTGGCTTCACATTGAAGGTCTTGAGCCATAAGCCGAAGTGTGGGGTAGTGCGGAGGAAGGCCTCACTCACAACGATGAATGTCGAAATGTGAAGGAAGGAATCCGGAGCTAGATCGTGAAAGTCTAGCCCGTAATAAAACATGACCCCCTAACAAAGGGATGAAGACCGAAGCCTAGCCCTCGGAGGAAGTGGGAGATGAATACGACGCTCTCCTTAGGTTCGGGAGTAGGAATAACCTGCCCTTGAGCAGGAAGCCTGTGAAGGATTTCAGCGGTCAGATACCTAGCCTACCTATGCTTTTTGATGTCCTCCACCGGGCTTGAAGGTTGGATCCGAACATGGTTGAATGTCCGGGGCGCTTGTACTAAACCTTGGGTGTTGGAACTCGAGGTAGGGTTAGGGAAGGATTAGGCGTGGAAAGAAAAGGACGGGTCTTGACCTCTTTATATAGGGGAAGAATGTCAAGTGTCCTCCACGCGGCTGTTTGGAATTTTCCTAAACCAAGGAATCGTACTAGAGACACGGTTTGGTTACCCACGCCCCTATTGATGAGAATCCCGTGATAAGGGGGACATGATCTCTGCTTCGACAAGACGTGCCAATAAAACCGCCTCGCAAAACCTGTAGTGCCAGGTTGGGAAAAACGGTCTGAATAATGACAGGGCCACGGCGTGATGTCGCGCTATGGAAAAGTTGTCAGCAGATTAGACTCATGGAATATTATACTCTCTACAGTGGTTTGTGGAACTTGTTTTGCAGAGCCAGACATGATCCTTGTGTTCAAGATCTACTCTGGAGCATTCAGAGAAGGAACCCGCCTCGCAATGCCGAAGACAAACTGCGCGCCGGACTCATCATCATTGAAGTCTGGTTCAGGGGCTACTGAGGGAGTCCTGGATTAGGGGGGGGGGACCTCGGACAGCAGGGCTATAAGCTTATGCCGGACTGTTGGACTATGAAGATACAAGATTGAAGACTTCGTCCCGTGTCCGGGTGGGACTCTCCTTTGCGTGGAAGGCAAGCTTGGCAATTCGGATATGTAGATTTCCTTCCCTGTAACCAACATTGTGTAACCCTAGCCCCCTCCGGTATCCATATAAACCGGAGGGTTTAGTCCGCAGGACAAGAACAATCAGAATCATAGGCTAGCTTCTAGGGTTTAGCCTCTATGATCTTGTGGTAGATCAACTCTTGTAATACTCATATCATCAAGATCAATCAAGCAGGAAGTAGGGTATTACCTGCATAGAGAGGGCCTGAACCTGGGTAAACATTGTGTGCCCCGTCTCCTGTTACCATTAGCCTTAGACGCACAGTTCGGGACCCCCTACCCGAGATCCGCCGGTTTTGACACTGACATCTACCACATCGTACGCACCTAAGCTCCTAACTAAGCACAAAAGTGCTCACTCCAGACCCATGGCGGCGATGCACGCGAGCGGCCAACGGTTGTGCCAAATGGTCCATGACGCTGACCTATGGCATGGCGCCGAGGATTTTCTCCAGACGGTGTTGGCGACCGGCTGGTGGATGGACATCGTTGATGCCAGCTACGACTCTCAGTTGGACCAGATGATCATTGACACCATCAAGAGGTTCACCATCGTCAAGAAGCTCACGGACGACATTGTTGTACTCCTCTAGCCCACGCGACCGGGCTTATCATTGCTTGCCACCCTAATCGGCCTCCATGGCCGGAACCTCCTTCAAGACTGGTGGCCCTGCGACTGCCTGTCGATGCAACAAAGAATGTCCACCTGGAGGTCGCACTCGCGGCGAGGCTCCTCTCCCTGCAAGAATTCATCGACCTACACATCCACATGTACGAGGAAGTCATGTACATAGGTATCTACAAGGCCGGTGTGGATGCTACGATGTTGGCCTTCCTCAACTGGCTGTAAGCATTGGACGCATTTGCTGAGAAGCACCTTGACCTCGCCACAAAAGCCGCGGCTGCTAAGCCGCCGGTCGGTGGCCCGGCGCACTGAGTCTAGGAGGAGGAGGTCATACATTGATGGATGCATCTTTCTTCTTGCCTCCTGCAACCACCATTGTGATTGCATCATTGTGGCCTTAATTCTTGTTGCGCTATTGCATTCTCGTTCCAGCCAATACTGACATGTGCGATCCCTTTGCTCACATTTGGAGGCAATTATATGCGTCACTGTAACTAGTACCCAATCCATCAATTTATAAGTTGTGCTTACCTTTTCCATCAACTTCGTGCAACACACGGGCATCTTGCTAGAAACACTACAACATGTTGATCCGCATGTGACCAAACCGATGTTGCGCCAACCTAGCTACTACCCTGCTTATCTGGCGGAAAAAGCCCCGCCCAAGCGTTTCCAATCATCATTTCTATCTATCGATCGTGCCAAGGAGCAGAACCAAATGGTACAATTTGTACATGTTTCTCTACTCCTATAAAAGAGTGTTTTCTTTCAAGTTTATGAACACGTACTATTCTACTTTGGATCCGTCGCAACGCTCGGGCACATTGCTAGTAAAATAAAAAGGCATGCCATGTTCGCGTCGCAACCCCATACGCCTGGGAATTGGGGGTACAGCATGGCCCGTCCGGCACGCCACATAGCTAGGGAAGGCGTGTTACCTAGCATTTTCACTTTCATGTGGGACCGCAGATGACCAAACCTTCTATCGGCAAACCGCACCCCGCCCGTCGCGTTGGAAAACAGCAATGAGGGGAAGATTTAGCTATAGCATGGAAGCCAAGAAATTTGGTGTCATATGGGGCTCGTTGATAGAGTAGGAGCACTCCTTCCCCGCAAAAAAAAAGAGTAGGAGCACTCCGTACTAGTATCCTACTAGTACGAAGTTTGTACTACAACTAGTACTACAACTATACAACTAGGTATATGCATGACACAACATCGTAGGAACGAAAAATGGGAAGATCTTGTTTAGGGTGATTTATCTTTTTTTAATCAACGTAGTATGAATAATATGATGTGGGGGGCACCCACGAAGCTTATGTGGCTTGGTTGCATGTCAAGGAAATGCTAGAGAAAAATAAATAGATAATGTGTCTAGAGTGCACTCCACTAAATAGATACTTTGGATCCATTGCAACGCACGGGCCGACACACTTGTAGTAGAAAGAGACAAATTCTGGGTTTGGCCCGAGTTCATACTCGGGGAGCACCACAAGGCCTGGTGCAAGAGTGACATTTCCCCCTCTCGGGGCCCACGTGTCCGAGCTTCAGTGGCTTAATGCACCAGCCTTTGAGTCAATGACATGTGGACCTTAAAGGCGGCTGGCCCACATGTCATTCTCATGAAAGTCGAGCGGTGCTGCGACCGAGAGGGGTGAGGCAAAGGTCGGCGGATGAGGCTTGCCTGCTCCCCTCCCATGCTTCGGTCCGTACTCCTGCACCACTACTTTTCATCCAACGGTTATAATAGATTTCCTCGTGTGGGTCATTTATATCCTCAAAGAAAGGTAAACAAAGGCCATATTTCCAGGAAATAATTTCCTGCATGAATCTGTACATGCATGCAAGACCCTTTTCTTTCCTGCTCGTCCTCCTCTAGATCATCAACTGCATTGACAATGGCGGTACCAACACCAGAGTGTCGCAACAGGTGCCTTCCTAAGCCATGTAGCATGTTGCGGCGCCAGCGAGTACTGGCTCCACCACGCCAACATCAGTGTCTGGGCCACGCACATGCAGTTGCTCCCGTAGTATTTTACCCGCATGTTCGACTGCAGTACCACACCGATCTTGGACGAGACCATGGAGCTTGTGGCCAAGAAAAGCCTCTGCCCGGTCGATGCATGTCGAGGTGCTTGACTATTGTGACATGCCGCACATCGTTTGCAAGCTCACGCTCCGGATGAGTGGTAGAGTGCTGCTCCTGATCGTCAGCGCTGCGCCGGCAACGATGCCCGGGTGGGAGCTCGGGCGGGAGCCAATGATCTACCCGGGGCACATAGCTTCGACTTGGGCTCGAGATTATGACCACTTGCACCGTCCCGAGGATGTACCACTCAGCGGCGAGGCAGGAATGTGGGTGTATGCTCGTGGGCGGGAGGAACCTGCTCAACACATACCGATTTGCAAACGTGATGTACTCTACATAGCCCGAGCCTGGAGGCTTTCCTGCCGTGGTACGTTGACGTGCGGCTCAAAGGTGTGCGACAACGTGCCAGCGTAGGTCGGTTATGGGGAAGCGGCTTCGGTGTGGTTCGGAATGCCTAGCCGGCCATTGTCGCGGAGGCATTCGTGACTCACTCATTCAAGTTGAACTGGCCCGTGGTGGCCTGGCCGTGGCGAGGGTGCCTGGTATGTCTGCAACGTATCTATAATTTTTGATTGTTCCATGATATTATATTATCTGTTTTGCATGTTTAATAGGCATTTATATGCTATTTTATATTATCTTTGGGACTAACCTATTAATCGAGGGGCCAGTGCCAGTTTCTGTTTTCTAGCCTATTTTAGAGTTTCACAGAAAAGGAATACCAAATGAGGTCCAAACGGAATGAAACCTTCGCGATAATCTTTATTGGACCGAAAGCAAACCAGAAGACTTGGAGATGAAGTCGAAGATGCAATGAGGAAGCCACGAGGCAGGTGGGCGCGCCTAGTGTGTAGGGCATGCCCCCACCCTTGTGAGCCCCTTGTAGCTCCACTGACCTAGTTTCTTCGCCTATATATACTCTTATACCCTGAAAACATCCAGGAGAGCCATGAAACCACTTTTCCACCGCCGCAACCTTCTGTACCCGTGAGATCCCATCTAGGGACCTTTTTCGGCGTCCTGCCAGAGGGGGATTCGATCATGGAGGGCTTATACATCAACACCATTACCTCTCCGATGAAGCATGAGTAGTTTACCACAGCCTTTGGGTCCATAGTTATTATCTAGATGGATTCTTCTCTCTCTTTGATTCTCAATACCATGTTCTCCTCGATGTTCTTGGAGATCTATTCGATGTAATATTCTTTTGCGGTGTGTTTGCTGTCGGTGGGAACGACACCTATGAGATCACTTGAATCCCTCCTGTGGTCGACGGGCGTGAGGTTGTGAAAAGAGCGGGTCTAAGAGCTAGCACCAGGATCATTTACCCAGGTTCGGGCCACAAAGATTGCGTAATACCCTAGTCCTACTTTGGTGTATATTGGAGTGTTCTTGTCCTAGCTATGGTGCGTTAGTTGCTCAAAAGAGCTGAATCCCTCTCCAGTACTCCTCGGGCCTCCTTTTATAGGAAAAAGGGGCCGCCACAGTGGCACACAGGAGGTGGAAAGGGTACAGTGTACATGCTTATCGCCTATGATTACGGGACAAGACGCATTAAATGTGTTCCTTAGGTGTCCCCTCACTTTATTGGGGACGGAAATGAGGCCCATCCCATCCGTCGCCACCCCGCCTTGCCTTGACACGCGCCCTGGCCAGCGAGGTGTGTGGCGCCAAGTAGGCTGGCACGCTGCTGAGCTGGCACGGTGGCAGCGTCTTCACGAAGGTGCTTGCTGAGTTGGCCTTGGGGCCGCACGTCGCCACATAGGTGCTCGCCTGGCTAGCTGGGCCGGCAGCAGCATGGGAACAGCGGTGGAGCCTTGGTGGGCGCGGGCCTAGCAGCAGCCCTGCTGATGTTCTCGGCAAGGGTCTTTGAGGGAGTCTTGGATTAGGGGGTCCTCGGACAGGCGAACTATATGCTTATGCTGGACTGTTGGACTATGAAGATACAAGATTGAAGACTTCGTCTCATGTCCGGGTGGGACTCTCCTTTGCGTGGAAGGCAAGCTTGGCAATTCGGATATGTAGATTTCCTTCCCTGTAACCGACTTCGTGTAACCCTATCCCCCTCCGGTGTCTATATAAACCAGAGCGTTTAGTCCGCAGGACAACAACAATCAGAATCATAGGCTAGCTTCTAGGGTTTAGCCTCTATGATCTCATGGAAGGTCAACTCTTGTAATACTCATATCATCAAGATAAATCAAGTAGGAAGTAGGGTATTATCTCCATAGAGAGGGCCCGAACATGGGTAAACATTGTGTCCCCCGCCTCATGTTACCATTAGCCTTAGATGCACAGTTCGGGACCCCCTACCCGAGATCCGCCGGTTTTGACACCGACATTGGTGCTTTCATTGAGAGTTCCACTATGACGTCGAAAAAAGGTTTGATGGCTCGCCTTGTTATCAAGGACAACATTGCCTCCGAGGGATCCCTGGCTTTAGGCCAAAACCTCCAACTAGGCGGCTTTGTCATGACCGCCCGTTCGGCCGCTGTGCCGACGATGACTTCTCGGGTCATCAAAAACAGCCTCCACGTCAGCTTGGAATACGCCGAGCGGATGGATCCAATGGAACTATCATCTTTGAACGAGCTCTTTGATCACATCACCGCCTTGGGAGTCGCTACGGACTATGGTCGGATAGGGCTTAAACCCGATCAAAGAGAGATTAACTCTCCGCCGGTCACCCATCAAATAGTGGTGGTGGAGGAGCAATGCAGCCAGATTCCCGAGCTCTCTGAGTCGGATACCCATTCGCGGGAGGACGTGACCCAAACTCCAAACATGGAATCGGACGGCGGGCCAAAAAAATTGGGCAACATCCCGGAACCCGAGCTGCCTAGTTCAGAAGTTCCTCTACCCCTGGGTCTCGGATTGGGTCAGGGTTCATACTTAAATCCACCCACCCACCCGATACAAGCGATCTTTCCCACATTACACAACAATCCCAAGAGACAGTACATCACTTTTGGGCCAGATTCCTCCTTGTAATGAGCAAGGTCAAGGATTGTTGCGAGGAAGATGCAATCTCATTCTTTTGCAAAAATTGCACAGACAAGGGAATCCTGAACGCCATAAGTCGCCATGACATATCACACTTCGCTGACTTGGCGACCATAGTACAGAAGTACTGTGCGATGGAAAGCGCCTGGAAAACTCAGGCAAAATTCTGGGACCCTCCGGCTCTCACTAAACCCCTCGTCTGAACTAAAAGGGTGCACTTTCGCAAGTCATCTGATCCCATTACAAAGAAAATAAAGCCCACTACAGGGCATGGAACCGTATTGGAGGGATGGCTCAATGGGCCATGCGAAGCTCACACCACACTAGATACCGTACCAACACACAGCCTTAGAGCATGTTGGATACTTCGGCAGGTGGCCAAGAGCGACGAGGATCTCCTAATTAACGATGCCGTAGAGCATCATCCCGCAGAAAACAAAAATACTATGTTGACAGTCTTTGAGACTTTCGCCTCAAATAACAAGCGTAATAGAGCACTCCATGGCCTCGCCGAAGTCTGCCACGTCGCAGCCATAAATCCATGGAATGACACGGCCATAACCTTCAATGCTAGCGACGAACCTCAATTCCGAACAGTCCGAGCACCAGCTGCTTTGGTCCTTAGTCCAATTGTGGACGGCTTTCGGCTTACTAAAGTTCTCATGGACGGTGGCAGCTGATTAAATCTCATCTACGAGGAAACTCTCAAGAAAATGGAAATAGACAAGAGCCGCATTGAGCAAAGCAGCACGACCTTCAGAGGAATTATCCCTAGTTGGGAGGCACGATGTGCAGGAAAAATCACACTCGTTGTGGTATTCGGCACACCAGAGAATTACAGGTCTGAACAGATAACATTCCAAGTGGATCCATTCAGTAGTGGATACCACGCCTTCTTAGGGAGGGACGCATTCGTGAGCTTCCAAGCTATACCCAATTATGGGTACATGAAGCTCAAGATGCCCGGGCCCAACGGAATCATCACTCTAGCCAGTGATCCGGACATAGCACTCTGCCCTGGCCCTTGAGGCACTATCCGAAGCCCTCGCGGCCGAAGAACTAACTGCGCTACGCTCCATAGTGGACAGGGACGACGTGATACTCGACAAACGATCCATGTCCACCTCTTTCAAACCGGAGAACGAAATAGTCAAATTCCAAGTCCACCCTACGGACTCTACAAAAACAGCATCCATCGGAGCACAACTGAACCCCACAATCGATGCCGCATTGCGGGCGTTCTTACACAAGAATTGGGACATCTTCACCTGGCACCCTTCAGATATGCCAGGGATCCCACGCAGGCTGGCCGAGCATAGCCTCAACATATTGCAGGGATACAAGCCGGTCAAGAAAACACTGTGGCGCTTTTCAGAGCCTAAACGACAAGCTATGGGAGAGGAGCTAGCCAAGTTATTGGAAGCTGGATTCATCAGAGAAATAAAACACCCGGATTGGCTAGCAAACCTGGTAATGGTACCACAGAAGGATAAATCCTGGCGCCTATGTGTCGATTTCAAAGACCTCAATAAGGCTTGCCCCAAGGATCCCTTCCCTCTCCCCCGCATCGATCAAATCATCGACGCTACCGCAGGACACGACTCATTGTGTTTCCTCGACGCATACTTCGGATACCATAAAATCAAGATGGCGGAATCTGATCAAGCCGAAACGGAATTCATCACTCCATACGGCCCTTTCTGTTTCAACACCATGCCTTTCAGGCTCAAAAACGCCGGTGCAACCTACCAACGCATGATTCAGACATGCATGGAAAAACAAATCGGCAAAACAGTTGAGGCATACGTGGATGATGTGGTCATCAAGACCAGACACGTCAAATCTTTAATAGACGACCTGAGGCTCACATTCGACAACCTCCAAACATATGACATCAAGCTCAATCCGGAAAAATGTGTTTTCGGCGTTCCCGCCGAAAAGCTTCTAGGCTTCATTGTTTCCAATAGAGGAATTGAAGCAAACCCGGCTAAAATCCGAGCTTTGTCACAGTTGGCCGCTGTCGGATTTCGGGTTCCGGCAGACCCTTAAGGTTCAAACTCTGGGGTGCGCGCGGAGATCACTCCTCTACCAACTCACGTCTCGTGGCCTCGCAAAGGATCTAGTCTACACGAAGAACAACACAAGGGACGCAAGGTTTATATTGGTTCAGGCCACCATTGTGGTGTAATACCCTACTCCAGTGTGTGTGGTGTGTGGATTGCCTCAGGGGCTGATGAAGAACAATACAAAGGAAGAACAGCCTCGCGAGGGATGTTCTTGCGTTGGTGGTTCTGGCTAAGGTTCGACTGGTCGATCACCTGCCTTGAGAGTGGCCATTCCTATTTATAAAGCGAGGCCCTGGTCCTCTTCCCAAATATTGAGTGGGAAGGGCGCCAACAATTGGCCATTTTTAAGGGGAACATCTAGTACACTTATCCTGACTAAAGTTGGTCCTCACCTGCCGAAGACTCTGGCGATGACGCCTTCCTGGGCTCCACGATGACCTCCTTCCTGCCGTTCTACTGGTTTTGGTCTTGTTGCACCGAAATGGTAGCCTTTGCTTGTTACCTTGGCCTGCGCTTGCCCCCTTTGCACCGAAGGGGAAACAAGGACACTGCCCAGGCTGACGCCCGCCTGGCGCCCGCCTGGCTTCGATCGTCATGGCTTGCATCACGGGTACCTCGTGAGGTACCCCGCCTTGATCTCTCGCCTCCTCGCAAGCCAGCCTGACGAGGCTGCGCTTGAGGAAGCTTCCTATCGTCCGCCCCGCGAGGCTTGGCCCCTCGCGAGGGTCTTGAGCTTGTGTTGACCAAGATGGGCCGTACTGGGCCACTCCTTGAGTCACGCTGCAGGCCGCAGGCAGGCAAGTCTGGGTACCCCCATTACTAGAACGCCGACAGCCACCCCAACAGACCTCAAGCAAATCCAGAAATTAACTGGATGTGTGGCTGCCTTAAGCCGCTTTATCTCCCGATTGGGAGAAAAGGCACTACCTCTTTATCGCCTTCTTTGATGCACTGAACACTTCGAGTGGACGGATGTGGCCATGGCCGGACTGGAAGAAATAAAGGCCCTCTTAGCCAGCAACCCAATCCTGGCAACACCGAACATTGGCAAACCCATGTTGTTATATATAGCTGCAACACACCAAGTTGTAAGTGCAGTACTCGTCGTCGAATGAGAGGAGGACGGACATAAGTTCCCGCTCCAAAAGCCGGTATACTATGTATCCACTGTCCTCACAACTTGCAAGTCACGATATGCACATTATCAAAAGATAGCATACGCGGTATTCATGGCATCCCGGAAACTACGACACTACTTTCAAGAGTGTTCAATCATGGTGGCCTCCGAAGTACCACTCAACGATATAATAAATAATCGCGATGCCACGGGCCGGATTGCTAAGTGGGCCATCGAGATCCTCCCGTTTGACATCATATATAAACCACGGCGAGCCATTAAATTGCAAGTAATGGCTGACTTTGTCGCCGTATGGGCAGAAGCCGAACTCCCTAAAGAGTACGACACATACTCTAATTGGATCATGCACTTTGACGGCTCTAAGATGCAGGCCGGTCTAGGAGCGGGCGTTGTCTTGACATCCCCCACTGGAGATACAGTCCAATATGCACTCCAAATACTGTACACAAACTGCAACAATGCAGCCGAATACGAGGCTTTGTTGCACGGTCTTCGGATGATGGTCTCCATGGGCATTCAACGCCTAGAAGTGCGTGGGGATTCGAACCTCGCAATATCTTAAATAAATGGAGACTTCGATGCCAAGGACCCGAAAATGGCGGCTTAGCGTAATACCATCCTCAAAATGTGAGGCCGGTTCGAGGGGCTCGAATTTCATCATGTGGTTCGAGAAAACAATCAAGCGGAGGATATCCTTGCCCGCACACGCACTAAGCGCGATCCCGTCCCACCAAACATCTTCTTGGAAAGGCTGTTCAAGCCATCCGTGGTGTGGCAAGGGGAGACCAACAATACTCGTTCGGGTCCGACCACAACCCCGGAACCCGAACACACTGACATAATCGGACGCTCCGCCCCGAAATAACACCTTCGGCCCATGTAATCATGTCTGTAATTGCCCCCTGGACCGAACCCTTCTTAGCCTACCTAAATAGGCCATAACTCCCCAAGGACCAAAATGAGGCACGTTGCATCGTGCGATGCTCTAAAGCCTGCAAGGTCCATGAGGAAGAGATTTATAAGAAAAGCGTTACCGGAGTACTTCAAAGATGTATCTCCGAAGAGGAAGGGCAGCAGCTCTTGGCCGAAATTCATGCTGGACTCAGCGGCCACCATGCCGCAGCTCGGGCTATTGTCAGGAAGGCCTTCCGTATAGGTTTCTACTGGCCGACAGCCCGAGCAAACGCACAGGACCTCGTCCAACACTGTGTCGGTTGCCAGCTCTTCGCCAACCAAAGCCACATGCCGCCCACCGCTCTTGAAACAATTCCCATGATACGTCTCCGTCGTATCTATAAATTTTGATTGTTTCATGCCAATATTATTCAACTTTCATATACTTTTGGCAACTTTTTATACTATTTTTGGGACTAGCATATTGATCCAGTGCCCAGTGCCAGTTCCTGTTTGTTGCATGTTTTATGTTTTGCAGAAACCCAATTTCAAACGGAATCCAAACGGGATAAATACAGATGGAGAATTATTTTGGAATATTTGGAATTTTCCGGAGGAAGAATTAACGCGAAACGGTGCCCGAGGTGGCCACGAGATAGGGGGCGCGCCCTCCCCCCTGGGCGTGCCTGGCACACTCGTGGGCCACCCATAAGGCGGTTGACGCTCATATTTTGCTGCAATAAAGCTAATTTTATGAGAAAAATCTAGGCGAAAGATTCACCCCAATCGTAGTTACGGATCTCCTGATATAAAAGAAACGGTGAAGGGGCAGAATCAGAGAACGCAGAAACAAAGAGAGACAGGGAGATAGATCCAATCTCGGAGGGGCTCTTGCCCCTCCCAAGCCAAGGGAGACAAGGACCATAGGGGAAACCCTTCTCCCATCTAGGGAGAAGGTCAATAAAGAATAAAAAGAGGGGGGGCTCTCTCCCCCTTGCTTCCGGTGGCGCTGGAACTCCACCGGGGGCCATCATCATCACCGCGGTCTTCACCAACAAATTCACCGCCTTCATCACCAACTCTTCCCCCCTTTATGTAGCGGTGTAACCTCTCTCTTACCCTCTGTAATCTCTACTTAAACATGGTGCTCAACACCATATATTATTTCCCAATGATGTATGGCTATCTTATGATGTTTGAGTAGATCCGTTTTATCCTATGGGTTAATTGATGATCGTTATTGGTTTGAGTTGCATGTTTTCTTATTGGCGCTGTCCTATGGTGATCTCCGTGTCACGCAAGCGTTAGGGATCCCTGATGTAGGGTTTGCAATATGTTTATGATTTGCTTATGGTGGGTGGCGTGAGTGAACACAAGCACATACCCGAGTAAGTAGGTTGTTTGCGTATGGGATAAAGGGGACTTGATACTTTAATGCTATGGTTGGGTTTTACCTTAATGATCTCTAGTAGTTGTGGATGCTTGCTAGAGTTCCAATCATAAGTGCATATGATCCAAGAAGAGAAAGCATGTTAGCTTATGTCTCTCCCTCAAATAAAATTGCAATAGTGATTACGGGTCTAGTTATTGATTGCCTTGGACAAATAACTTTCTCGTCACAAAAAGCTCTATACTAATACTTACTTTGTTGCTTCTTTATCTGAACAGCCCCTAGCTTTTTATTTACGTGTTCTTTATTATCTTGCAAACCTATCCAACAACACCTACAAAGTCCTTCTAGTTTCATACTTGTTCTAGGTAAAGCGAACGTCAAGTGTGCGTAGAGTCGTATCAATGGCCGATAGGACTTGAGAGAGTATTTGTTCTACCTTTAGCTCCTCGTTGGGTTCGACACTCTTACTTATCAAAAGAGGCTACAACTATCACGTATACTTGCGGGTCATCAAGACCTTTTTCTGGCGCGGTTGCTGGGGAGTCATAGCGTGGGGTGAATATTCTCGTCTGTGCTTGTTTGCTCTATCACTAAGTAATTTTTAGTTGCTGTTCTAAGTTGTTCTCTATCTTTAGTTATGGATATGGAACACAAAATACCAAAAAATTAGGTGTACTTGCTACTCATGGATATGGGGAACCTCCTAAAACCCTCGATGCTCGCTATGTTCAAAATATTATGTACTACTTTGATACTCCTTAGAAAACCCCATTCAACTTTATAATGGGAGTAACGTTGGATCAACGTGCTTTAGGGATTATCGCTTGATAGAAAAACAGAAACTATTATGGGATCAAATTCAAATTTTGAAGTGGTATGCTAGGCAACTCTGCTTGATACATGATTATACTTGCTGCTCTAGGATGAAGGCTCCACACCTTCCCTTTTCATGCAAATTTAATGATAATGAAACCTTAGCTTCTTATGCTAATGGTATCTATGATTACTATGACTTGGAACGAATAGAAGAATTTGTTGCTTTTATGGGTGCTTATGAGATTGAATCTATGTTTAAAGCGTTTGACGCTTTTGATGATTCAGTTTATAGACCAGAAAATTTTGCTATACTTGGATATTGCTATGAAAATTATGAATACAATTACAATATTGATGCATTTATTGATAAAGTCTCCGCTGTCCAAGAAGAGACTAATATTTTGCAGGAAGCTAT
Organism: Triticum dicoccoides; assembly: GCF_002162155.2. NCBI lineage: Eukaryota > Viridiplantae > Streptophyta > Magnoliopsida > Poales > Poaceae > Triticum > Triticum dicoccoides. The sequence goes on from NC_041389.1 coordinate 494,813,787, forward strand.
GGAAGAAGAAATTGATGAAACTGTGAGCTCATTGGATGAAAAAGATGATGAGGAGAGCGAAGAACAAAAGGAGGAAGAGCGGATTTATCACCCGTGCCCACCTTCTAATGAGATAAACTCTTCAACTCATACATTGTTTAATTCCCATTCATGCTTACCGAAGGATGATTGCTATGATCCCGTTGATTCTCTTGAAATATCCCTTTTTGATGATGCTTTCTATGCTTGTGGCCAAGATGCCAATATGAATTATGCTTATGGAGATGAACTTGCTATAATTCCTTATGTTAAACATGAAATAGTTGCTATTGCACCCACGCATGACAGTCCTATTATCATTTTTGAATTCTCCCGACTACACTATATCAGAGAAGTTTGCGCTTCGTAAGGATTATATTGATGGGTTGCCTTTTACCATTGCACATGATGATTTTGATGAATGTAATATGCATGTGCTTGCTGCTCCTACTTGCAATTATTATGAGAGAGGAAGTATATCTCCACCTCTCTATGTTTCCAATATGATAAAATTGCAAGAAACTGCTTATACTATGCATTGGCCTTTACTTGGTGTGCATGAATTGTTCTTTTATGACATGCCAATGCATAGGAAGAGAGATAGACTTCGTCATTGCTTGATATATGTTACTTTGTGCTCACTAATAAATCACAAATCATTGTTCATTAAAATTGGCTTTGATATACCTTGGGATCCGGGTGGATTCATTACTTGAGCACTATATGCCTAGCTTAATGGCTTTAAAGAAAGCGCTGCCAGGGAGACAACCCGGAAGTTCTAGAGAGTCATTTATTTCTGTTGAGTGCTTTCATATAGTTTAAAAACAAAAAAAAAATAGGGGAACCTAAAACTTTTCAAAAAGGAAAGTGAAAGTGGGAAAGACAAGCATTGTTGAAGTGGGAGCTAGCCTTGAACTTTGTTCATGCTCACGGAAACTTTGTGAATCATGATGACAGAAACTTTTCATCAAAAATAATTATCCCCTTGTACAATTCCATTGTATTATAAAAATAATGTGCCAAGGTTTGCCTTTAGGATGTTTACGATGCTTGTTGGTTTGTACGGTGCAGGACAGAAACTTTGGCTGTAGTGCGCGATTTTACCTTCTTAACTGAAAAGTCAAACGGTTCTCATTCGTTTTGCCCTGTCTTTCTATACAAATTGTTTATTTTTCCTAATTTTTGTATAATTTTTGGGGTAACATAAGTACGGTGAATGTTCAGATTGCTACAGACTATTCTGTTTTTGACATATTCTGTTTTTGATGAATAGTTTGCTTGTTTTGATGAATCTATCAATTTATATTAGTGGATTAAGCCATGGAAAAGTTATATTACAGTATACACAATGCAAAAACAAGATATTAATTGGTTTGCTACAGTACTTAGAGTAGTGATTTGCTTTATTATACTAACGGATCTTACCGAGTTTTCTGTTGAAGTTTTGTGTGGATGAAGTGTTTGATCGAGGATGACTCGATATGAGGAAAAGGAAGAGAGGCAAGAGATCAAGCTTGGGGATGCCCGAGGCACCCCAAGTAAATATTCAAGGAGACTCAAGCATCTAAGCTTGGGGATGACTTGAGCATCATCATCATATACATGACTTGAGCATTCATTGTCATATTGCCTTGCATTATCGTAAGATAGCTAGCATGATGTTTTCATGGCTTGTCCCTTTTCTGATGTCATTGCTATGCTAGATCATTGCACATCCCGGTACACCGCCGGAGGCATTCATATAGAGTCATATCTTTCTTCTAGATATTGAGTTGTAAATAAATAAAAGTGTGATGATCATCATTATTAGAGCATTGCCCCAGTGCGGAAAGGATGATGGAGACTATGATTCCCCCAAAAGTCGGGATGAGACTCCGGACTTTATGAAAAATAGAAGAGGCCAAAGAAGCACAAATAAAAAAAAGAGGCCAAAGAAACCCACCAAAAAAAGAAAAAATAAGTAAAAAAATGAGAGAAAAAAAGAGAAGTGACAATGCTACTATCCTTTTACCACACTTGTGTTGGTGAACGTAGTAATTTCAAAAAAAATTCCTACGCATATGCAAGATCATGGTGATGGATAGCAACGAGAGGGTAGAGTGTGTCCACGTACCCTCGTAAACCGAAAGCGGAAGCGTTAGAACAACGCGGTTGATGTAGTCGTACGTCTTCAAGGCCCGACCGATCAAGCACCGAAACTACGGCACCTCCGAGTTCTAGCACACGTTCAGCTCGATGACGTCCCTCGAACTCCGATACAGCCGAGTGTCAAGGGAGAGTTTGATCAGCACGAAGGCGTGGTGATGATCTTGATGTTCTACCGTCGCAGGGCTTCGCCTAAGCACCGCTAAAATATTATCGAGGAGGACTATGGTGGAAGGGGGCACCGCACACGGCTAAGAGATCAATGATCAATTGTTGTGTCTAGAGGTGCCCCCTTGCCTCCATATATAAAGGAGCAAGGGGGAGGGGGCGGCCAGCCAGGAGGGGGCGCGCCAAGGGGAGTCCTACTCCCACCAGGAGTAGGACTCCCTCCTTTCCTTGTCCAAGTAGGGGAGGGGGAAGGAAGGGAGAGAGGGGAGGAAGGAAAGGGGGGTGCCGCCCCCCCTCCTTGTCCAATTCGGACTAGAGGGGAGCAGGGCGCGTGACCTGCCCTGGCTGCCCCTCCTCTTCTCCACTTTGGGCCCAAGTGGCCCATTAACCCCCCCGGGGGGTTCCGGTAACCCCCCGGTTCTCCGGTATATATCCGATAACCTCCGATACTCATTCCGGTGTTCGAATATAGTCGTCCAATATACAAATCTTCATGTCTCGACCATTTCAAGACTCCTCGTCATGTCCGTGATCAAATCGGGAACTCCGAACAATCTTTGATACATCAAAACTCATAAACTCATAATATAACTGCTATCGAAACCTTAAGCGTGCGGACCCTACGGGTTCGAGAACAATGTAGACATGACCGAGAACTGTTTCCGGTCAATAACCAATAGCGGAACCTGGATGCTCATATTGGTCCTACATATTCTATGAAGATCTTTATCGGTCAAACCGCATAACAACATACGTTGTTCCCTTTGTCATCGGTATGTTACTTGCCCGAGATTTGATCGTCGGTATATGAATACCTAGTTCAATCTCGTTACCGGCAAGTCTCTTTACTCGTTACGTAATGCATAATTCCGTGACTAACTTATTATCTACATTGCTTGCAAGGCTTATAGTGATGTGCTTTACCGAGAGGGCCCCAGAGATACCTCTCCGACAATCGGAGTGACAAATCCTAATGTCGAAATACGCCAATCCAACATGTACCTTCGGAGACACCTGTAGAGCTCCTTTATAATCACCCAGTTATGTTGTGACGTTTGGTAGCACACAAAGTGTTCCTCCGGTAAATGGGAGTTGCATATCTCATAGTTGGAGGAACATGTATAAGTCATGAAGAAAGCAATAGCAACATACTAAACGATCAAGTGCTAAGCTAACGGAATTGTTCAAGTCAATCACATCATTCACTCAATGATGTGATCCCGTTAATCAAATGACAACTCTTTTGTCCATGGCTAGGAAACATAACCATCTTTGATAAACGAGCTAGTCAAGTAGAGGCATACTAGTGACACTCAGTTTGTCTATGTATTCACACATGTATCATGTTTCCGGCTAATACAATTCTATCATGAATAATAAACATTTATCATGATATGAGGAAATAAATAATAACTTTATTATTGCCTCTAGGGCCTATTTCCTTCAGTCTCCCACTTGCATTAGAGTCAATAATCTAGATTACATAGTAATGATTCTAACACCCATGGAGGCTTGGCGCTGATCATGTTTTGCTCATGGAAGAGGCTTAGTCAACGGGTCTGCAACATTCAGATCCGTATGTATCTTGCAAATCTCTATGTCTCCCACCTGGACTTGGTCCCGGATGGAATTGAAGCGTCTCTTGATGTGCTTGGTCCTCTTGTGAAATCTAGATTCCTTTGCCAAGGCAATTGCACCAGTATTGTCACAGAAGAACTTCATTGGTCCCGATGCACTAGGTATGACATCTAGATCGGAAATGAACTCCTTCATCTAGACTCCTTCATTTGCTGCTTTCGAAGCAGCTATGTACTCCTCTTCGCATGTAGATCCCGCTACGACGCTTTGTTTAGAACTGCACCAACTTACAGCTCCACCGTTCAATATAAACATGTATGCAGTTTGCGATTTAGAATCGTCCGGATCAGTGTCAAATATTGCATCGACGTAACCATTTACGACTAGCTCTTTGTCACCTCCATGAATGAGAAACATATCCTTAGTCCTTTTCAGGTATTTCAGGATGTTCTTGACCGCTGTCCAGTGATCCACTCTTGGATTACTTTGGTACCTCCCTGCCAAACATATTGCTAAGCATACGTTAGGTCTAGTACACAACATTGCATACATGATAGAGCCTATGGCTGAAGCATAAGGAACATCTTTCATTTTCTCTCTATCTTCTGTTGTGGTCGAGCATTGAGTTTGATTCAACTTCACACCTTGTAATACAGGCAAGAATCCTTTCTTTGCCTGATCCATTTTGATCCTTTTCAAAACTTTATCAAGGTTTGTGCTTTGTGAAAGTCCTATTAAGCGTCTTGATCTATCTCTATAGATCTTGATGCCTAATATGTAAGCAGCTTCACCAAGGTCTTTCATTGAAAAACTTTTATTCAAGTATCCCTTTATGCTATCCAGAAATTCTATATCATTTCCAATTAACAATATGGCATCTACATATAATATCATAAATGCTACAGAGCTCCCACTCACTTTCTTGTAAATACAGGCTTCTCCAAAAGTCTGTATAAAACCATATGCTTTGATTACACTATCAAAGCGCTTATTCCAACTCCGAGAGGCTTGCATCAGTCCATAAATGGATCGCTGGAGCTTGCACACTTTGTTAGCATCTTTTCGATTGACAAAACCTTCTGGTTGAATCATATACAACTCTTCTTCCAGAAATCCATTCAGGAATGCACTTTTGACATCCATTTGCCATATTTCATAATCATAAAATGTGGCAATCCCTAACATGATTTGGACAGACTTAAGCATCGCGACGGGTGAGAAAGTCTCATCGTAGTCAACCCCTTCAACTTGTCGAAAACCTTTTGCAACAAGTCGAGCTTTGTAGACAGTTACATTACCTTTAGCGTCAGTCTTCTTCTTGAAAATCCATTTATTATCGATGGCTTGCCGATCATCGGGAAACTCGACCAAAGTCCATACTTTGTCTCATACATGGATCCCATCTCAGATTTCATGGCCTCAAGCCATTTTGTGGAATCTGGGCTCATCATCGCTTCCTCATAGTTCGTAGGTTCGTCATGGTCAAGTAACATGACTTCAGAATAGAATTACCATACCACTCTGGTGCGGATCTTACTCTAGTTGACCTACGAGGTTTGCTAGTAACTTGATCTGAAGTTTCATGATCATTATCATTAGCTTCCTCACTGATTGGTGTAGTTGTCACAGGAACGGTTCCTTGTGATGAACTACTTTCCAACAAGGGAGTAGGTACAGTTACCTCATCAAGTTCTACTTTCCTCCCACTCACTTATTTCGAGAGAAACTCCTTCTCTAGAAAGGATCCGAATTTAGCAAAAAAAATCTTGCCCTCAGATCTGTGATAGAAGGTGTACCCAATAGTTTCTTTTGGGTATCCTATGGAGACACATTTCTCCGATTTGGGTTCGAGCTTATGTGGTTGAAGTTTCTTCACATAAGCATCGCAGCCCCAAACTTTAAGAAACGACAACTTTGGTTTCTTGCCAAACCATAGTTCATAAGGCGTCGTCTCAAAATATTTTGATCGTGCCCTATTTAACGTGAATGTGGCCGTCTCTAAAGCATAACCCCAAAACTATAGTGGTAAATCAATAAGAGACATCATAGATCATACCATATCTAGTAAAGTACAATTACAACGTTCGGACACACCATTTCGTTGTGGTGTTCCGGGTGGCGTGAGTTGTGAAACTATTCCGCATTGTTTCAAGTGTAAACCAAACTCGTAACTCAAATATTCTCCTCCACGATGAGATCGTAGAAATTTTATTTTCTTCTTACGATGATTTTCCACTTCACTCTGAAATTCTTTGAACTTTTCAAATGTTTCATACTTGTGTTTCATCAAGTAGATATACCCATATCTGCTCAAATCATCTGTGAAGGTGAGAAAATAACGATACCCGCCGTGAGCCTCAATATTCATTGGACCACAGACATTGGTATGTATGATTTCCAATAAATTAGTTGCTCGCTCCATAGTTCCGAAGAACGACATTTTAGTCATCTTGCCCATGAGGCACTGTTCGCGAGTACCAATTGATTCATAATCAAGTGATTACAGAAGTCCATCAGTATGGAGTTTCTTCATGCGCTTTATACCAGTATGACCCAAACGGCAGTGCCACTAATAAGTTGCACTATCATTACCAACTCTGCATCTTTTGGCTTCAACATTATGAATATGTGTATCACTACTATCGAGATTTAATAAAAATAGACCATTCTTCAAGGGTGCATGACCATAAAAGATATTACTCATATAAATAGGACAACCATTATTATCCGATTTAAATGAATAACCGTCTCGCATCAAACAAGATCCAGATATAATGTTCATGCTCAACGCTGGCACCAAATAACAATTATTCAGGTCTAAAACTAATCCCGAAGGTAGATGTAGAGGTAGCGTGCCGACCGCGATCACATCGACTTTGGAACCATTTCCCACGCGCATCGTCACCTCGTCCTTAGCCAATCTCCGCTTAATCCGTAGTCCCTGTTTCGAGTTGCAAATATTAGCAACAGAACCAGTATCAAATACCCAGGTGCTACTGCGAGCATTAGTAAGGTACACATCAATAGCATGTATATCACATATACCTTTGTTCACCTTGCCATCCTTCTTATCCGCCACATACTTGGGGCAGTTCCGCTTCCAGTGACCAGTTTGCTTGCAGTAGAAACACTCATTTTCAGGCTTAGGTCCAGATTTGGGTTTCTTCTCTTGAGCAGCAACTGGTTTGCTGTTCTTCTTGAAGTTCCCCTTCTTCTACCCTTTACCTTTTTTCTTGAAACTAGTGGTCTTATTGACCATCAACACTTGATGCTCCTTCTTGATTTCTACCTCCGCATCTTTTAGCATTGCGAAGAGCTCGGGAATAGTCTTGTTCATCCCTTGCATATTATAGTTCATCACAAAGCTCTTATAGCTTGGTGGCGGTGATTGGAGAATTCTGTCAATGACGCAATCATCCGGAAGATTAACTCCCAGTTGAATCAAGTAATTCTTATACCCAGACATTCTGAGTATATGCTCACTGACAGAACTATTCTCCTCCATCTTGCAGCTGTATAGTTTATTGGAGACTTCATATCTCTCAATCCGGGCATTTGCTTGAAATATTAACTTCAACTCCTGGAACATCTCATATGCACCATGACGTTCAAAACGTCCTTGAAGTCCCGGTTCTAAGCCGTAAAGCATGGCACACTGAACTATCGAGTAGTCATCAGCTTTGCTCTGCCAAACGTTCACAACGTCTGGAGTTGCATCTGTAGCAAGCCTGGCACCCAGCAGTGCTTCTAGGACGTAGTTCTTCTGTGCAGCAATGAGGATAATCCTCAAGTTATGGACCCAGTCCGTGTAATTGCTACCATCATCTTTCAACTTAGCTTTCTCAAGGAACTCATTAAAATTCAATGGAACAATAGCACGAGCCATCTATCTACAACAAACATAAACATGCAAAATACTATCAGGTACTAAGTTCATGATAAATTTAAGTTCAATTAATCATATTACTAAAGAACTCCCACTTTGATAGACATCACTCTAGTCATCTAAGTGATCACATGATCCAAATCAACTAAACCATGTCCGATCATCACGTGAGATGGAGTAGTTTTCAATGGTGAACATCGCTATGTTGATCATATCTACTATATGATTCACGTTCGACCTTTCGGTCTCTGTGTTCCGAGGCCATATTTGTATATGCTAGGATCGTCAAGTTTAACCCGACTATTCCGCGTGTGCAACTGTTTTGCACCCGTTGTATTTGAACGTAGAGCCTATCACACCCGATCATCACGTGGTGTCTCAACACGAAGAACTTTTGCAACGGTGCATACTCAGGGAGAACACTTCTTGATAATTAGTGAGAGATCATCTTAAAATGCTACCATCAATCAAAGCAAGATAAGATGCATAAAGGATAAACATCACATGCAATCAATATAAGTGATATGATATGGCCATCATCATCTTGTGCTTGTGATCTCCATCTCCGAAGCACTGTCGTGATCACCATCGTCACCGGTGTGACACCTTGATCTCCATCATAGCATCGTCGTCGTTTCGCCATCTATTGCTTCTACGACTATTGCTACCGCTTAGTGATAAAGTAAAGCAATTACAGGCGCTTGCATTTCATACAATAAAGCGACAACCATATGGCTCCTGCCAGTTGCCGATAACTCGGTTACAAAACATGATCATCTCATACAATAAAATATAGCATCACGTCTTGACCATATCACATCACAACATGCCCTGCAAAAACAAGTTAGACGTCCTCTACTTTGTTGTTGCAAATTTTACGTGGCTGATACGGGCTGAGCAAGAACCGTTCTTACCTACGCATCAAAACCACAACGATAGTTCGTGAAGTTAGTGCTATTTTAACCTTCGCAAGGATCGGGCGTAGCCACACTCGGTTCAACTAAAGTTGGAGAAACTGACACCCGCTAGCCACCTGTGTGCAAAGCACGTTGGTAGAACCAGTCTCGCGTAAGCGTACGTGTAATGTCGGTCCGGGCCGCTTCATCCAACAATACCGCCGAACCAAAGTATGACATGCTGGTAAGCAGTATGACTTGTATCATTCACAACTCACTTGTGTTCTACTCGTGCATATAACATCTACGCAGAAAACCTAGGCTCGGATGCCACTGTTGGGGAACGTAGTAATTTCAAAAAAAAATCCTATTCACACGCAAGATCATCGTGATGCATAGCAATGAGAGGGGAGAGTGTGTCCACGTACCCTCGTAGACCGAAAGCGGAAGCGTTAGAACAATGCGGTTGATGTAGTCGTACGTCTTCACGGCCCGACCGATCAAGCACCGAAACTACGGCACCTCCGAGTTCTAGCACACATTCAGCTCGATGATGTCCCTCGAACTCCAATCGAGCCGAGTGTCGAGGGAGAGTTCTGTCAGCACGACGACGTGGTGACGATCTCGATGTTCTACCATTGCAAGGGTTCGCCTAAGCACCGTTACAATATTATCGAGGAGGACTATGATGGAGGGGGGGCACCGCACATGGCTAAGAGATCAATGATCAATTGTTGTGTGTAGAGGTGCCCCCCTGCCCCCGTATATAAAGGAGCAAGGGGGAGGGGGCGGCCGGCCAGGAGGGGGAGCGCCAAGGGGAGTCCTACTCCCACCGGGAGTAGGACTCCCTCCTTTCCTTGTACAAGTAGGAGAGGGGGAAGGAAGGGAGAGAGGGGAGGAAGGAAAGGGGGGGCGCCCCCCCTCCTTGTCCAATTCGGACTAGAGGGGAGGGGCACGCGGCCTGCCCTGGCCGCCCCTCTTCTTCTCCACTTTGGGCCTAAGTGGCCCATTAACCCCCCGGGGGGTTCCGGTAACCCCCCTGTTCTCCGGTATATATCTGATAGCCTCCGAAACTTATTCTGGTGTCCGAATATAGTCGTCCAATATACCAATCTTCATGTCTCGACCATTTCGAGACTCCTCGTCATGTCCGTGATCACATCCAGAACTCCGAACAATCTTCGGTACATCAAAACTCATAAACTCATAATATAACTGCCATCAAAACCTTAAGCGTTCGGACACTACGGGTTCGAGAACAATGTAGACATGACCGAGAACTGTTTCTGGTCAATAACCGATAGCGGAACCTGGATTCTCATATTGTCTCCTACATATTCTAAGAAGATCTTTATCGGTCAAACCGCATAACAACATACGTTGTTCCCTTTGTCATCGGTATGTTACTTGCCCGAGATTTGATCGTTGGTATCTCAATACCTAGTTCAATATCGTTACCGGCAAATCTCTTTACTCGTTACGTAATGCACCATTCCGTAACTAACTTATTAGCTACATTGCTTGCAAGGCTTATAGTGATGTGCATTACCGAGAGGGCCCCAGAGATACCGCTCCGACAATCGGAGTGACAGATCCTAATCTTGAAATACGCCAACCCAACATGTACCTTCGGAAACACCTGTAGAGCTCCTTTATAATCACCTAGTTACGTTGTGACGTTTGGTAGCACACAAAGTGTTCCTCCGGAAAACGGGAGTTGCATAATCTCATAGTTGTAGGAACATATATAAGTCATGAAGAAAGCAGTAGCAACATACTAAACGATCAAGTGCTAAGCTAACGGAATGGGTCAAGTCAATCACATCATTCACTCAATGATGTGATCCCGTTAATCAAATGACAACTCTTTTGTCCATGGCTAGGAAACATAACCATCTTTGATAAACGAGCTAGTCAAGTAGAGGCATACTAGTGACACTCAGTTTGTCTATGTATTCACACATGTATCATGTTTCCGGCTAATACAATTCTAGCATGAATAATAAACATTTACCATGATATGAGGAAATAAATAATAACTTTATTATTGCCTCTAGGGCATATTTCCTTCAACTTGTGCTTCAAAATAGCACCATGTTCTTCATAGAGAGAGTCTCCTATGCTTTCACTTTCATATACTAGTGGGAATTTTCATTAAAGAACTTGGCTTGTATATTCCGATGATGGGATTCCTCAAATGCCCGAGGTCTTCATGAGGAAGCAAGTTGGATGCACACCCACTTAGTTTTCAGTTCGACTTTTCATACACTTATAGCTCTAAAGCATCCGTTGCATGGCAATCCCTACTCCCTCACATTGATATCTATTGGTAGGCATCTCCATAGCCCATTGATACGCCTAGTTGATGTGAGACTATCTTCCTCTTTTTTGTCTTCTCCACAACCACCATTCTATTCCTCCGATGGTGCTATATCCATGGCTCACGCTTAGGTATTGCGTGAAAGTTGAAAAAGTTTGAGATTATTAAAGTATGAAACAATTGCTTGGCTTGTCATCGGGGTTGTGCATGATTAAATACTTCGTGTGATGAAGATAGAGCAACAGCCAGACTATATGATTTTCTAGGGATAACTTTCTTTGGCCATGTTGTTTTGAAAAGACATGATTGCTTTATTGGTAGGCTCAAAGTATTATTATTTTTATGTCAAATGATAAACTATTGCTTCGAATCACTCGTGTCTTAATATTCATGCCATGATTAGACATATGATCAAGATTATGCTAGGTAGCATTCCACATCGAAAATTATCTTTTTTATCATTTACCTACTCGAGGACGAGCAGGAATTAAGCTTGGGGATGCTGATACGTCTCCATCATATCTATAATTTTTGATTATTTCATGCCAATATTATTCAACTTTCATATACTTTTGGCAACTTTTGTTACTATTTTTGGGACTAACATATTGATCCAGTGCCTAGTGCTAGTTCCTGTTTGTGGCATGTTTTATGTTTCCCAGAAACCCAATATCAAACGGAATCCAAACGGGGTAAAAACAAACGGAGAATTATTTTGGAATATTTGGGATTTTTTGGAGGAAGAATCAACGCGAAACGGTGCCCGAGGTGGCCACGAGACAGGGGGGCGTGCCCTCCCCCTGGGCGCGCCTGGCACCCTCGTGGGCCACCCATAAGGCGGCTGACGCTCTTCTTTTGCCACAAAAAGGCTAATTTTATGAGAAAAAACTCGGCAAAAGATTGACCCCAATCAGAGTTACAGATCTCGGGATATAAAAGAAACAGTGAAGGGGTAGAATAAGAGACCGCAGAAACAGAGAGAGACAGAGAGATAGATCCAATTTCGGAGGGGCTCTCGCCCCTCCCAAGCCATGGGAGCCCAGGACCAGAGGGGAAACCCTTCTCCCATCTAGGCAGAAGGTCAAGGAAGAAGAAGAAGAACGGGGCTCTCTCCCCCTTACTTCTAGTGGCGTCGGAACTCCACCGGGGGCCATCATCATCACCGTGATCTTCACCAACAACTTCACCGCCTTCATCACCAACTCTTCCCCCCTCTATGTAGCGGTGTAACCTCTCTCTTACCCGCTGTAATCTCTACTTAAACATGGCGCTCAACTCTATATATTATTTCCCAACGATGTATGGCTATCTTATGATGTTTGAGTAGATCCGTTTTGTCTTATGGGTTAATTGATGATCGTGATTGGTTTGAGTTGCATGTTTTATTATTGGAGCTGTCCTATGGTGCTCTCCGTGTCGCGCAAGCGTGAGGGATCCCCGTTGTAGGGTTTGCAGTATGTTTATGCTTTGCTTATGGTGGGTGGCGTGAGTGAACAGAAGCACAGACCCGAGTAAGTAGGTTGTTTGCGTATGGGATAAAGGGGACATGATACTTTAACGCTATGGTTGGGTTTTACCTTAATGATCTTTAGTAGTTGCGGATGCTTGCTAGAGTTCCAATCATAAGTGAATGTGATCCAAGAAGAGAAAGTGTGTTAGCTTATGCCTCTCCCTCAAATAAAACTGCAATAGTGATAACCGGTCTAGTTATCGATTGCCTTGGACAAATAACTTTCTCGTGACGAAAAGCTCTCTACTAATACTTACTTTATTGCTTCTTTATCTAAACAGCCCCTAGCTTTTATTTACGTGTTATTTATTATCTTGCAAACCTATCCAACAACACCTACAAAGTCCTTCTAGTTTCATACTTGTTCTAGGTAAAGCGAACGTCAAGTGTGCGTAGAGTTGTATCAGTGGCCGATAGGACTTGAGAGAATATTTGTTCTACCTTTAGCTCCTCGATGGGTTCGACACTCTTACTTATCGAAAGAGGGTACAATTATCCCGTATACTTTTGGGTCATCACCCCATAACTTGGCCCTTTGCGATCTGGGGGCTCAATATGGTCGGACCCCTTAAAGGTGGAAGCCATAAGAAAAAATACCTATTGGTCATGGTGGATAAATTCACCAAATGGATAGAGGCCAAACTAGTTAAAACAGCTGAATCCAGACCGGTGATAGACTTCATATCAGGGGTCGTGCACCTTTATGGTGTCCCCCCCAACATCATCACCGATAATGGATCCAACTTTACAGCCCACGAGGTGAAAATTTGGTGCGGCAACATGGGCATTAAGCTCGATTAGGCCTCTGTCTATCAGCCCGAAACAAACGGTCAAGTCGAACAAGCAAATGATCTTATTATGAGCGGCATCAAACCCAGACTAGTGCGATCCCTGAAGGAATCAGACATGCACTGGGTAGAGGAGCTTGACTCCATACTATGGGGGCTGCAGCCACGCCAAATCGCACTACCGGATACACACCATTCTTTATGGTGTACGGCGCAGAGGCAGTACTGCCCTGCGATATCATTCATGACTCAACTCGGGTGCACATGTACGAAGAGAGAGAAGCCAAACTTGATCGGCAGGATAGTTTAGATGCCCTGGAGGAGGAGTGCGACGTCGCAAAGGCCCGTTCCGCATTCTATCAGCAACAGGCTCGCAGGTATCAAAGCAGAGAAGTACGGGCCAAAACTTATAAAGTTGGCGAACTCATTCTACGCCTACCGGAGAAGAAAAAGGACAAGCTCAAGCCCAAGTGGGAGGGTCCCTTCATCATTAATAAATTTCTCACCAGAGGAATATTCGGTCAGTGAACTAAAGATGTTTTCTACCTATTGTCGGTGTCAAAACCGGCGGATCTCGGGTAGGGGGTCCCGAACTGTGCATCTAAGGCTAATGGTAACAGGAGACTGGGGACACAATGTTTACCTAGGTTCGGGCCCTCTCGATGGAGGTAATATCCTACTTCCTACTTGATTGATCTTGATGATATGAGTATTACAAGAGTTGATCTAGCACGAGATCATAGAAGCTAAACCCTAGAAGCTAGCCTACGGTATGATTATTCTTGTCCTGTGGACTAAACCCTCCGGTTTATATAGACACCGGAGGGGGCTAGGGTTACATAGAGTCGGTTAGAGAGAAGGAGATCTATCATCCGAATCTCCAAGCTTGCCTTCCATGCAAAGGAGAGTCCCATCCGGACACGGGACGAAGTCTTCAATCTTGTATCTTCATAGTCCAACAATCCGGCCAAAGTATATAGTCCGGCTGTCCGGATACCCTCTTATCCAGGACTCCCTCACTAGCCCCTGAACCAGGCTTCAATGACGATGAGTCCGGCGCGCAGATCGTCTTCGGCATTGCAAGTCAGGTTCCATCTCCGAATACTCCAAGGTAAATTCCGAACACTTGAGTCGTGTCCGGCTCTCCGAGAGAAATATCACATACCACCGTAGAGAGAACAATAATCCACAAATCTAATCTGCTGACCACTCTTCGTAGCGTGACATCACGCCACGGCCTGGCCATTATTCTTGGCACGTCTTGTCGAAGCAGAGATCGTGTCCTCCTTGTCGCGGGATCCTCATCAATACGGGTATGGGTAACCCAACCACGCCTGTTGGCATGACTCCGTGTTTTTAGGCAAGTCCCAAAAGGTTACGCTGGGGACGCTTGATATCCTCCCCCTTTATAGACGGGCCAAGGCCTATCCCTTTCTTACCACACTTGCGCCTTTCCGCCTCTCGATTTCCGACACCCGAAGCTCAAGCTTAGGCACTTCAGATCTTCAATCATGTCTGGATCCAACCTTCAAGGTCGGTGGATGGCCTCCTTTGTCACAGAGGAGGACATTGCGAAGCTCAGGGCGGCCAGATATTTGACCGCCAACGTTAAGCATAGGCTTCCCGCCCCTGGGTAGGTCATCCCCACTCCCAAACCCAACGAGAGTGTCGTATTTGTTTCTAACTTCCTCCGAGGCTTGAGCCTTACTCTTGATCCCTTCGTGAGAGGGCTCATGTTCTATTACGAGCTAGATTTTCAAGATCTAGCTACGGATTCCATCCTCCACATCTTGTTATTTATCGTTGTGTGTGAAGCCTTCCTCCACATCACCCCACACTTCAGCCTATGGCTCAAGACCTTCAATATGAAGCCGAAGGTGATTGAGGGCGACACGCGGAGTGCGGAGGCGCCGCAATAAGCAGAAACGCCGATGTTCCATGGCTGGAAGGTTCCTTCCCGGAGGTGTCCGGTCTATGGCAATGGAGGTGGTTTTATGTCACAGCTCCCCGA
Source organism: Triticum dicoccoides (assembly GCF_002162155.2). Taxonomy (NCBI): domain Eukaryota; kingdom Viridiplantae; phylum Streptophyta; class Magnoliopsida; order Poales; family Poaceae; genus Triticum; species Triticum dicoccoides. The sequence goes on from NC_041389.1 coordinate 494,829,107, forward strand.
GGCACAACGTGGGTGGCTGCCCCTGCCTTCCGTCCGAGCCCTCCGCCTCAACTGGCGTCGTGGGCCTATGTGGGACTATACTGGGGGCCTGCTAATGACGTACCGACATTGCAGAGCCGTATTCGGGAGCTTCTTGAGAGGGATATCGATCTTGTCAAAATCATTCAGGTAATGCTAGTTCGACGGATCCTGCCGTGCAAACGCCGGCCTCTCCGGATGTGGGAGTTCAATCTAGAAGGTTCGCGAACCATTCAGCACTTCTTCGGCATGACGCTCGAAGGGATGTATAATTTATTCCTCGGACCAAAAGTAAGGTGTCCGGACACCACCGAGGATGCAGGCCTAAGCTGCAACCGCCCAGATACCCAAGTAAGTAATCATGTAACTGAACACTTCGCTTATATTTAATACAAAATTATTCTGAAATCTTGTCCGCGGCCAGGTTTGGCTCAATAAGGCGGAGAGGATCAGGTTTTCGGCCCCACTTCCCGAAGGCTCGCCTAGTCCTGCAATAGCCAGGATGCTTAGATGCGCATTAAGCCAAGTGCCCTCGGGGAAAGGGGGAGAGAAGAATAGAGAAGCCGAACTCCACACATTGCACATCCAAACTGGGGGAATTACCTTCTCCATGAAGGAGGATAATCGGGGAGGTTTTTCCAAGGTTTCCTCCCCCCGCGGGAAGAAAAGGGCTGCCTCCGATGGCTTGGAGATGGAGGTGCCTAAGCAAGGGAAGAGAGCTTCACCTAGGGGCCCTGCCCCAAAGGGCGTCCTCACCGCACCGTGACCGCAAACGGGCCAGCCCTCCACCGAGCTGTAAGTTAATAAACAAGAAGCTATTGCTTTTTCCTATAAGAACAATAACCAGGATCTATTTTTTTTGCAGTCCGGCTAGTAGCTCGTCTCAATAGGGTTCGTCTTCGGGGGATCTTCTTCCGGAGATGATGGAGTGTGAAACCCCACCAGCCTCTCCACCCCATGGGGCAGGCGACCCGAATGTGTCGTCATGCAGGAGTCCAGATCCGCTGAGGCCGGAAGCTAACACTTCGGCCGCCCCGAGCCCGGCGCGTTCGGCTCCCATGGAGGGCAATGAGAAGGGTCCGGGGCAGTCCGGTGCCCGGCCGAACATACTGACGGGCATCTTGGAGCAAGTTGCTCTCTCGGAGGAGCACCATATGCTAAAGGGTACGGTGTTGTTTCCTTGTACTACCAAACATTGGTCTCACGCGGTTTCGGGTGAGTAGAGGCTCTTTTGGCGCTTCATTCGAATTTTGAAACACAAGCATTCACGTTTAGAGTACTCTTGAACTATGAGGATTGACCTAAATAGTCAATGTTATATTTGACATTGTATGTTTGAAAACGTCATTAAATTATCCGCTTCCTTTTGAAATTTTGACACTTGAAAATCCTATAACTACGATTATTTTGGAATGGAGGAGCTAAATTTGAATCTATTTTGTACACGACTACATATGCTATTATGTACAAAATCAGAGCAAAGATTGGTACCCCCATAGTTTAGGTATGGTTTACAAATGCCATGACATCAAATTCGAATAATTGAATGGACTTCATGTTGAATTCGATTTTTTTAAACCACCTTAGGTTGAATTCAACTGTATGCTAGTTCATTGGTAGCTATTTATAAATGTCCATTGTGTAACTTTCGTATGTATAATGTGCTTTACGCACACAACATGAACTATACTCATGTTTATATTCGATTGCTAAAGCGATGCATTGTCTGGAGTTCAAAATACTAACTATGTGGATCAATTGTGTCGAATAATAACATAGACATGCTCAAATTCGATAGAATCTAGATGTCTGATGGATCAATGACCGCTCCTTACGTGAATTGCAAATATCATGATCCCATCCTAATATTTGGATACAATTTATATCTTTAATCAATGTGTAGAGCAGTCTTTTACGTGTAGTTTCACTCTCCATCGGTGGTCTCTCACACATGCTGACACACTCTCTCCCGAGGTGTCTTTCTCGCACACATGCTATAGATATAACCCTCCCTCCCTCTCGTAACCATTTACAACTGTTTTCACTAACCTTTATCACAAGCACTCTTCCTCTCGCAAACATACACACGCACAATCCTCATCGACCCTTTCTATATAAATGGACTTGCCTACGTGCCTCATGTACGCACATTATCTTTACGTCTGTCTCTCACGCATTATCTCACACCTCTCTTCCTAATCGACGAGTATGATTCTAGCAGAGCATTCTGTAGGATGCCCCTTAAAGTTAGGTTGAATGAATAGTAATATCAGAGATAAAGGGGTTACCTTACTCCGAGAACCTAGGGTTACAAATCCTAGCCGGCTTTATCAGTGGACACAGAGTCCTTCACAATTCTGCTATCTTTGTCTTGTACGACTAGTCATCCATGGGCCTTCCTAAATGTGTCATGGGCCGAGCAATGTGGCGCAGGACGGAACCGAACGAAGGGCCTCACCTCGACCCACCGGACCTCACGCGGTGACACACCCTCTGCCCCCACCTCTCATTATCTTCTCACACCCACACATACCAACACAAACACCACACACACAGAAAATTTCTCCTGGTGCCTCTATTCCCTCCCCCCTTGCATATACACACTCAAGGGAATGGAATCTCTTGTCGTGACGTCATATTCGTCTCTCTCTGTCAAGACCACTCTCATTTCTCGTGCTATCTCTCCCACGCCCCCCCCCGTCGGCCCCTCTATCCATGCCTCTCCCAAATACGTAATACACGCACATACCTCTCTAGGCCCCGCCAAATGCATCAACTACACATTCACCATCACGTACCCCATTGATCTAAAAAGCCCTCTCTTCACGTTTATTTCGCATACAACATTCCTTTTGAATAAAGTGTGGCCAAAAAATTATTTTAGAGTTTCTACATATATACAACATTACAAAGTTATATGGAGGAGTACGAACGCTAATTTGCATTGCATGGTGCCCACAATGATATTTATTTCGCACTGTGAATTTTTATATTTTTATAGTATATACAAAGTTAGTCATAATAAAAAGAAACAAAGAGCATATCTCTCTCCATCGCATACCCCCCCTGTACGCCCCTTTCATGTATGCACACAAAACTATCTCCAGGTCCTCTAAAAGTAAGCCCCCAGAAAATTCACGCGTGTTTCATCTTTCTCTCGTGATATATGCAATGACGATCATTGTATTTGAAGCGAAAGCACGATACATACATTGGACTTCATAATCCACTCATTATGGTCACCGTTTACGTTTAGTGGTTATTATACAGTCACGGGCTCACCGTACAACTTTGTATTTGCTCATGACATGACTAGTTGACCAGTTAAACGCTCCACGTGGCACCTCTAGTGTTGCATCACATTATCTCACTACCATCGTGCCCACCTGTCGACTTGTATCTACTCTACATCTACACTATTACAAAATACATAAAATATAAAATACACTCTTATAAAAAACAGAGTTGGTGATGATGGTGTGCCTGCCATCCTGCAATATAGGCCGTCCGATTTATATCTAACGGATAGGAAAGAAACTATGGCACTTTTGCAATAAGGTACCCACACACCTCTCCACATTTGCAAATAAGGCATTCCCTCGTTCATCCTTTTCTCTCACAAGATAAACAAGTCATACAAATGCATCTTGATGTTACGTGCAACGCACGGGCATCTTGCTAGTAAGAATAAAACAAACGACAAAAAAATATTTTGACGGTGGTTCGAAGTCATGACCGCGGGCATAACGGACAAGGTGGCCTTGTATTGGTATGCTGAGCCGTCTGTTTCAACACACAGGAGTTGGTGTGGTGATTATACACACACGCACGCATGCACACAAACTCCATCCACGCAACACTAACACAAACACATGCACCCATGCACGGACGCAACACTCACACGTACACACGCAGCCACGCACGCATGCAACACTCACACGCACACACGCACGCATGCATGCACACACCAATACACCACACGACCAACACACACTCTCATGCTCAAGTGCTCAACCTACACGTGCATGCGCACACATTAGGCCCTGACAGACACATACACAACCAAGTGATTCCCGGACACGGGTTGGAGCATTGTCGCGCTTGCATAAATTTGTGTTTATCTGACCTTTTCCCTATGTGAACTGACAGGTGGGATCCACAAGGAACGTGGTCAATTTAGCTAGTCAACATGGCGCCACTCAGACTATTTGCCCGGTCAACAGAGTGCTATCCGATGCTGAACTGTGAGCAAGTGACCGGATAATCATCGCAAAACGTATATAGTGACCGTAATCAGCTTATTCTGAAGTTCGGTGACCGTATTACGCTTTTCTCTCTGTAGGCCCTCCAAAACTACATCTCTACACGTTCTCGCATTTTACACCTAACAACTATGCAATACAAGACTACTACTACACTCTAACACAATAAATCATATGTGTTTTTAGTTTTACTAGATATCATATTGTTACTTATAATTATTCAGTTTGCATACATTAAAATTGCCTTTGAAATGTATGGCCAGTATCATCTACCGCGCGGTAAAAATCCCGCCCTTTCCTGTTTAATCGGGTTTGTATCGATGGATCGTGCGAAACAGAAAAACTATAGTACTATACAGTACAAGTGACAGTTCACTGGGCCGTCGTGTCATCTACTCCTCCGTCGTAAGAGTGGAGCACTCGCTTTCATAAATCTTCTAGTCCCTTTCGCCGACATGTGGGACATCAAGCTATCGGGTCCACGTGCCATACCGGAATACAGTGCAGAGCAGCCGGGGTGAAGCACCCCAGTCATCGCGCCGGCGTAGTAATGAGCAATGAGGCGTCAAATCACAAAGCTGCACCTTTCCCGCAGTTAAGTTGGAGGGATGAAGTAATAATGCTAAAAAAAAGAAGTTGGAGGGACGAAGAAACCATCATTTCACTCTTTGTTGAATCCGCTTCTCCCTCATCTTCTTCAACTTAACCCTGTGTTGCTTCTGCCGTTGTTCTGCCTCATGTGGGATGCGGATCAGCATGGTAAAGCACTGACACATGGGACCGCATGTTAGCAAACCGCCAGGATAACATCCTCCAAAAATAAGAAACCTCCCCTGCCATCCGCGCGGCAAAATCACCACCTTTTTACTAATGTTTGATTCTATAATTTTTTAGATCAATTTAATTGAGATTTGTATAGATAGCACACATGAGCAAAACCAAGTGGTACGGTTAAGGGCATCCACATTGTGTAGCCAAATGTGAAAATAGCTTTTGGCATCGTGGGAACCATTGTGGACGGTGTTGCCAAAGCCAACAAGATGGAATCGAAGCTCCCTGATTGATCGATTGAAGGAATAGAAAAATGCAACGTCTCTCCTCTTTCTCCCATGCTTGGACGCATGTAGTACAGTATAGAGCACAGAGTCTACTCCCCTGTCCCTTCTATCACAAATCACAAAGCAGTGAGGCGTCAAATCACAAAGCACGGAAGAAGCAACCATCATTTCACTCTTCGCTGACTCCTCTTCTCCATCGTCTTCTTCGAGAAACCATCTCACCTCACTAGTACTCCTAGTAGTAGTACTAGTAAAGGACTTCCTGGATGCAAATAAGGCGGTTGTCTCGGCTTGCAGGCGGTAGTTACGAACGACTTACTGTGGTCTCCCTCAATGGTGTTCTCCCTCGAACGCACTTCGCCAAACCACAAAAGAAAAAAAGTCGTCGACGTCACCGCAATTGGCAAGGAATTCAAATATAGTTACTACCTCCATTTTTTTGTACACAAGGCCAGTATATCAAAATTACAATTTGCAAAGGTCCACTAACACTAATCGAGGCAAAATTGATGGGGTTAGCAACCAAGGACATTAATATCCCCTGCATGCATGCGGAAGTGAGAAGGTTCATTTGCATGGCGCTGCATTAATCAAGCGATGAGGAGTGAGATGGTTAGCTCTTTTGTCTTTCGAGAAAAAAATACGCATTAATTGACACGTGAAACGAGGATTTGTATCTAAGGAAAACCCCGCCTTTCTTTTTTAACACTAGTACTCCTAGTACGTACGTACTTATCCTGTTTGGGTCTAAGCCTTCCATTGCCAAACTTCGCCACACATTTTTTCCAAGCTTGCCTAAAGTTTTCAAAATGAGAAGGAGGTACACTTGCGCACGGCTGTCGCGGTCGCACCGCACCCTCACACGGTCACTCCTGCACGCCGCGGTCGCACCGCACCCTCACACAGTCGCTCCTGCACGCCGCAAACCCAAACAAGGGAACGCACCCTCACTGACACGTGATGTCACATGTGAACAAACAAAACTCGGCCATCCTGTCGCTGACACATAATTTTGGTTCATAGAGTTTGTTTATCCAACTGCATGTTGGGGAGTATCCGTACGGCCCGTGCGGTGGTCTGTTGGGGAAGAAGAAGAGGTGAGGAAGAAGGAAAGAAGGGTTAGGAGACGTAGGATATTCATCCAACCGCCTGAAATGGTAGACTGACCCAAGTCAGGCGACTTGCATAACAAATAGTATGTTTTTACACAAGAAAATATCCATAAAAACAACAACATAAAGAAAAACTATCACTGCTCGCGGAAAGAGATAGCCCCATCATCTTTGGCTGCCGGCGCGAACCAGCCGTCGCTGCCGACGTGTGTCTCCGCACCGTGGTTGTCCTCGGCCTCCAGCTACTCGTTCAAGCGGAGCGTGCGGGCGCTATGCACGGATGAGAGCACAGCCCAGTTCAAGTCGAGGACGTCCGGTTCCGCCTGCAGGATGGCCTCGATGGCAGCGGCATCCGCGCGCTCCGCGTCGAGTCGAGCCTCCGCTGCCCGGTTCAAGTCCAAGACTTCCGGTTCCGCCTGTAGGAGGGCGTCGATGAGAGCGGCATCCGCGCGCTCTACGTCGAGTCGAGCCTCTGCCGCCCGGTTCATGTCCAGGACGTCCGGTTCTGCCTGCAGGAGGGCCTCGATGGCAGCGGTATCCGCGCGCACGCCCTCAAGTTGAGCCTCCACCGCCCGGTTTACATCCACGACATCCGGTTCCGCCTGCAGGAGAGCCTCGATGGCAGCGGCATGCGCACGCTCCGCGTCGAGTTGAGCGTCTGCCTCCCGGTCCTCCTTTAGTATCTCCATGTTGAACCATTGGTCCGCCTACACCATGGGGGACTCGGACGTCGGCACGAAGTCGACGTCCATCGTCTCATACCCTTCGGGGGGCCTTCTGCGCCGCGACCTCCGCAGTGAACATTGGATCGGCTTCCTCCTCCTCGTAGCTTGGCTCCAGAGAACTCAGGGATTGGCCCACCACAAAGCGAGCTTGGGAAGGGAGGTCTGTGGCGCCAACCGCCGCCGCGATTTCTGCGTGGCGCTCCCGCGTCAGCATCTTGTAGTAAGTGATCTTGCGGCGCACCATGGCTTTCCGGCGAACTAGGGGACGCTTGATGCGGGCTAGGGGATCGAAAGGTGGGGGAATGGGCTGGAGATTTGGTGTGGTTTTTGGGCAGTGGCTGGCATAGGCCGAGCAACGAAGGTTCTAGTGTGAATAGTGGTTCCGGTGACGATCGGTCAATCGGTTTTGACTGTACATCGCTCTTGTCGCGTTCGCGTTGCAGCCCGGCACGCTGGACCCTCCACGTCGCTCACCAAATGAAATGTGCTTCGTCTTGCGTTTTCGCTCGCTTGTGGGACCACAGTTGAGAGCAAACCGACATCCCTCCCCCTCCCCCGCCCGCGTCATTTATTATACCACCACTCCCTCCGTTTTATGCGGAGTAAATAAAAACAGAGGGAGTATACTATGAATGAGGATCCCCTGACGTGGCCGAACCCATTGAGTAACTGACATGCGGGGCCTAGCAAGCATGGGGTCCGCCAGTAAGTGACCGAAAGGGAGGGTACGGCAGGGATACCTACGTCAGAGGATCCACTTCCACTATACTACTTTGACCAAATGTTAGAGTAATAATATATGACATGCAACTTACACAAATGTTAGAGTAATAATATATGAGATGCAATTTACACAAAGCATACAGGGTCTAATGTGTTTTTCGAGGCTAACTTTGACCAAATGTTAGAGTAATAATATATGACATGCAACTTACACAAAGCATACGGTCAATTTCGTATCTGAAAGGAATTTCCAATGATATAATTTTCACATTATACATCTCATGTACTCCCTTTGTCTAGGTGTGTAAGTCATCTTACGAAAACCAAATAATCCCAAAACACGTAGGCGCGGTGCATTAACTTCTACCTTGTTTCTTGTTTTTGACATATCAACCAATAAGAGATGAGTGTGTGCATGCTTTTAATGACCTGAGACTATCAAACATGACATGTAGTGGTTAGTTCATTGCATGCAATTCTATTAATTAGCAAATAAACATTAATGTCTCTCGTTTTCCCCTCCTCCTTGGTCACGGTGCATAGCCTAAGATGACTTAGTCTCCTATGTGAAAGGAGTACTATTAATCTTGTCAATAGTGAAATTGGAAACCATGTCGAGTACAAATCTAGGAGTACGTACGAATCTAACAATATTGATTGGGAGTTGTTGAATGGTGATACCTTTTTTATCATACTAGAGATACTTTGAGTACACATAACACTTATATGTAAAGTAGAAAGGATAGGAGGGAGTATATTGTACGTTCAAAAACGAAACGAATATTGAATACCCTTTATATATGATTTGCGGATGCTATGATCACCGATTCAAAATTTTGAATCCGCCTTAGGTATCACGTGCCCCCACTAGTTCCCTCTCGATTTCATCTCGGGGTCCGAAGATCTATTGAAAGAGGACTAGGGTGGGTACATGCGAATGATACTCGGCGGAATGTTCAAATGAGGCATGCGGGAGGATGGACTAGACTGGAGGGCGACATGATCGATGGAGAAGAGGGTTGGAGAGGAATGAGAAATAAGCAAACGCCACATGATTACACTTGAACGTCTTAAATAAACAATAAGTTGTCTCGCTTGGCCTACATAGTGAAAGGCCTAATGCGCAACGTGGAGCACTGACGCTCGAATATGGCCGGGAAAACAGGGAAACCGACATGTGGGGCACACCCGTCGGGACGACGTAGCACAGACTAGTCCAATGGAGGAGCTGGCCCACGACCTCCTCGCCACCGACAACCATTCATGTGGGTCGTTGGGGCCAACAACGGGGCGTAGCTCAAGCACCGCCTCTGGACACGACGACCGCGGTGAGCGAAGCGCTCATATCATCGATGGGCATGGTCGGTTTCAGTGTGCCGAGGATGGCATTAGTGCTGTGGCACGACCAACCGTATGTTTGGTTTGTGCCCAAGGTTGCCCCATCAAAGCATTGGGTAGCCAAAATTGTGGTTGAGGTATTGGTTGCCCATGATTTGGCCGTCATTGGCAAGAAAAATGAACTAGAGTTGGCTAGAGTTCCTTGGCATGCCAAAGAAATGGCAACCATCCAAATAAAGACCAATCTTTGGGTCATGACCAAAATTTTGGTAAGGTGCACTTTGGCCACAATCCAAACACACCCTAACACCCGGCTCGTCGAGGATGCACAGGGCGCCGTGACGCGTCCTCGAAGTGGTGTAGCGCGGCCAACAGCATCCTCTAGACCTGAGACCATGCCGGGTCGTCTTGCTTTTTCAATGACATGTGGGGATCGCATTTGAGCAAAGGGCATCTCCAACGTTGCCACGACCACAACTGACTACCCTGGCACACCAAAGCCCTCGTCCCTCGCGCCGTCGCGCGGTGCGTTCCCAGCCGGCGCCAGCTGCCCGCATTCATGCTGTCTGGTTGTATGTCGTCGTTAAGAGGCTTGGTGCCCGAGGAACCAACTCCGGCAACTTAATGACGCACCCGGACGCTTGGCCTCACCGAAATGCGCTACTTAAAGCGGCAATGCCCAGCTAACCTCCACAACATAGGGTATCGTCCTCCTACCTGGCACCACATCCGCCATGACCGCAAGTGCGAACGCTCTGCGGGAGAGCTTGTCTTCGGGGATGAAGCTCGAGGTCGCCGCCCTCGCTCAAGTCGTCTCTCGCGACACAATAGCGGCGTAGCCGGACGCAGACGCGACCACACAAGCGGTGGCCACGCTGGCGGCCAACGACGGGACACCGTCAGCCACGCGTCCTACTTGCCGCCGTCCAACGCCCGGAACCGTTGAGGTCGGGGACTCCTCTGAGGATGAGTAGGGCATGGGAGGCGGCAGGGCATGGTGTGCCAACTGGCCGGTCCGTATCCCGTGTTATACTCTTCCTCGCCGGAGACCGCACCTTCACTTCACGGGTCTTGAACCCTGCCCCCGTACATAGAGATCGCAGATGAAGGACGTCAGTCGCCGCCGTAGAATAGGTTTAGGGTCGGGTTTCTTTTATTTTTCTGTCATATAAAAGTTCGAAATGTAATGAAAATCTGCCGTGTTTGCATTAATCTCGGCCGGTGTATATGAACTTTCACAATAATATACATATTGTAGGAGTACTAGCAAGATGCCCGTGCGTTGCACGAAAGATCAAGATCTTGTGGGAGAAAAGGATGAACGAGGGAAAGCCTTATCTGCAAATGTGGAGAGGAGTGCGGGTAAATTGTCATAGTTTCCTTCCTATCTGTTAGATATAGATCGGACGGCCTATATTGCAGGATGACAGGCACACCATCATCACCAACTCTGCTTTTTATTGAACCGAGACAAATCTAAAAAACCCAACTAAGCCAACCTCCCAGCATATCGCGCAGGAAAAGACCCGGCCACGCCATTTTAGTCGGGATTACCGGATTACTAGTAGTAGTATCGATGGATCGCGCGAAGCAACATTTTTTTTGAGGGGGCGAAGCACCTAGTTTAAAAGAAAAAAAGGTAGTATACTCACAACACTCCTGTCGCGGCCGCATTGCACCACACACACGTTCGGTCCTGCACACGGCTCATGCAAACGGAATGCGCTTCGGCTTGCCTCTTCACTAACACGTGGGACTGCACTTGGAGAAACCGACCATGCGCCAAACTCCCCCCGCCCAACGCGCGAAAATCCTCCCCCCCCACAAAAATTCGCCCCAAATTCAATTCAACCGCCCTTCAGCCAAATATTCCCCCAACCCCCTCCCCACGCCCCCCTCCACTCCATTCGCTCCACCAAAGCCACCGGCCCCGCCGCGCCGACACGTCGGTGCCTCGGTTTTTCGAGGGGACGCACGGCAATCCTCTCGCTCCCACAGTACGCTCTCATAGACTGCCGTCCTCTAGCCATGCTGCCACCTCTAGCTATGTTCTTGTGGAGGCGGATGGCGGTCAGCGCCGCCACCGCTGGCGACTTTCGTGTGGAGGTGCACGGCGGTCAGCTTCTCCCACTGTACGCGCATTCTAGACTAAGGCCCCATTCATGTTGGTGTAGCGCTGAATGTTAGCTGATAGCGCTATTAATCTCACTGTTTGCCGAAGTAGTTTACTGTCAATATGCTTTGCTTAATAAGCTTCCTTGCCCTGTTCTACACTCAAGCTTCCTTGCCGGAGTAGTTTGCTGAGATGGCATGCCAAGGCCGATTAGTTGCTAAAATATCATGACGTATATTTATTGTGACGTAGATTGCCATGGTCTAGTAGCCAATCTGTTAGGTGAAATAGCTCCACACCGTTTTATACTCGATCTTTGTTGCTGCGATGGCCTTCGATAGTTTGATGGTTGTGTGCTCGGCCTCATTGACTGCTGAAACAACCTGCCATAATTTAGCACTCAAATCTATTTGCTGAATTAGCTTTACATATATTTCGTTACTTAGATCTTCTCGTCCAAATATCTTGCCATAGCTTTAGACATCGACCTAGGTATTTTTTTTCTGGACTTCATAAAAAAGCATATATGTTTTTCCTGTAATATCTAGTAGAAGAACTAATTTGTATGTCTAACAGATGGATAGGACTTGGATAACTTCTACTCGAAGATTCTCCGTTGCATATGTTGAGGGGGTTGAAAACTTCATGAACTTTATCAGAGCTGAGTACGGTGGTCCGAAATCAGATGTGCCCTGCCCATGTAGCAGTTGTATGAATTCAGTTACAAGACCCCAGTCAACTGTGCAAAATCATCTAGACTTGTATGGGATGTCGGTCACATATACTAGGTGGGTTCATCATTGTGAAGCTGTGAACGCCAATGTTATTGACTACGTGGAAGCAGTAGATCACCATCTTGATCTGCCTGATGCTCAGGTGGAAGAGGAGGAGGAGGTGGTGGTGGCGGAGCCAGTGAGTTTGACCAACATTGAAACAATGCTACGAAATGCTCGTGCATTCCATGAACTTTCACCTACAGAAGAAAAACGGTGGGCCCGCATGTTGGAACAATGCAATGTTGTTGTCACCCTAGGAAATAAGCTGTCAGTATTCTCAGCTATGGTCAGCTTTCTTCAGGTGAAGACATCTGAGCGGATGACCAACAAATCATTCGATGCTATGTTGGCTCCTTTCCACAAATCTTTCCCAGATGCGTCTGAGCTGCCACACACCTACAGTAAAATGAAGAATTTCCTTCGTGCAGTTGGAATTGGATATTATATGATCCATGTTTGTAAGAAAAATTGTGTTCTGTTCCGGAAGGATTATGCCAACTTAAGTGAATGCCCGAAATGCAAATCATCAAGATGGAAAGATGGCGATGCTGTGAAGAGGGTTCCTCATAATGTTCTGAGACATTTTCCAATTACACCAAGATTGCATAGGTTGTTTCATGATGCTGAAACAAGAGATGATGTACTGTGGCATTCTAGGAACCAGGAGTACAGAGATCAGAATGTAATGAGCCATCCATCTTATGATAGTGAGTGGAAAAGCATCAATGATAAACACAAAGAGTTTGCTGCTGACCCGAGAAACATTAGACTTGGCTTAGCTTCAGATGGATTTAACCCATTTGGCCACCAGAGCACCACATATAGCATGTGGCCAGTGCTTGTTATCCCTTACAACATGCCTCCAAATGTCTGCACCAAAGAATCAAACTACATGATGGCCTTGCTCATCCCAGGTACAAAAAGTCCTGGAAAGGATTTTGATTTGTTCATGGAGCCTCTTGTGGAGGAACTTCAACAGCTATGGAAGGGTGTTCTCACTCGAGACCTATATAGCAGCCCACCAGCTTATTTCTTTCTGCATGCTGTTGTAATTTGGTGCATCCATGATTATCCGGCTTTGGGCACTATGTCAGGGCGAACGACACATGGTTACAATGCATGTGTTCGCTGTGACAGGAATTCGCTGTCATACGCAATACTTAGCAAGATCTGTTACATTGGACACCTTCGTTTCCTTGCCAAGGACAAGCCGCATCCTAGAAAATACCGAAGACATGTGTTCAATGCAAAGCATGAAAACCGTGATGCGCCAAAGAGGCTCATCGCCGATGAGTTGCAAGTGGAATTAGAGAAGGTCAGGCATATTACACCAGGAAACCATCCTGGTAATGGTAGCGGGAAAAGGAAGCGTGGCACGGTAGAAGAGAGATTATTTTTTACCCGTAGGTCCACTTTGTGGGACTTGGAGTATTGGAAAGATTTGGATCTGTGGCGTAATCTTGATCTGATGCACATCAAGAAAAATATATGTGACAGCATTATCGGCACACTTCTTAACATTGAAGGCAAGACGAAAGATACCTTAAAATCTAGGATTGATTTGACACAACTGGGTATCAGAAAGGATTTGCACGTGCAAGATGAAGGTAAACCACGGGATATGGCACCAGCTGTGTACGTCTTGGACAAGGTAAAAAGAAAAGAATTCTGTGAGGTCCTGTCACGTGTGAGATTCCCACATGGATTTGCTTCCAACCCTGAAAGGAGAGTCGGTGCAGATGGAAACAAGGTACAAGGGTTGAAAACTCATGACTGCCACATCCTACTTCAAAGGGTTTTACCTGTTATCCTTAGAGGATTGGGTCGCCCTGACTTATACAGAGCAGTTGCAGAGTTGGGACAATTCTTCAGGGAACTCTGCAGTATAAATATCAGGATAGATGCTTTGAAGCGTCTTAGAGACAAGATACCAACTATCCTATGCGACCTTGAGAAGATATATCTTCCAGCCTTCTTTGATGTGATGGTGCATTTGGCTATTCATCTATCTGATGAGGCACGACTTAGAGGTCCAGTACAGTATGGCTAGATGTACCCTATTGAAAGGCGGCTAGGCACTTTCAAGGGCTATGTTAGGAATAGAGCTAGACCCGAGGGTTCCATTGTAGAGGCCTACATTGCTATAGAAGCGTTGACATTCTGCTCAAAATACATTGAAACAACTTATCAGCTTAGCAAAGAGGTGGGTGAAGACAATCCCGGGCTCAATGTTTTCGATTATTCTGTTCGAGTGACAGGGAAGAGTCGACAAGAGGACAAACCTAAAGATTTGGACAAAATGGTTTGGTATGTGTTGAATAACTGTCCTGAGATACTACCTTATGTCAATCAAGTGCAGTATTGCAGCTTATACATCATAATCTACTAAACTTGCAGCACATTCTTATATATTTAGATGTTTGACGCGATCACTATGTTGTGCAGCATCTACAAAGAGGAGTTACTGCCGCAAAATCCAAGAAATGTTGACAAACTGGTTATGGCAGGATTTGCGAAATGGTTCAAGAACCATGTAAGCTTTTGAAGTGCACTGTCAATTTTTTTAATATATTGAGTACATAAGATGATCAGCTTGTCTATTTTCTAACCATAGGTTAAGAAGATGCGGGAGGATGGGCAGGCAGTTGATGATGCCCTTTACTCACTAGCAATGGGTCCTGATACTCGGGTAAGACATTATGAATCTTGCGTTGTTGGAGATGTGCTCTACAACACCCTTGCACGAGACGAAGGCAGGAAGACACAAAATAGTGTCATCATGAGCACAGATACGTATGACAAAGAGACAACTGAAATGTATGCTAACATAACAGACATTGTTCGGTCGAATTATATCTCCAGTTTCGAGGATCATCGGTGTCTGGTTCTGTTGTGCTGTCGTTGGTATAACCTGTTTTCTAGGATCGCAAAACCCAGAGCCGATGATTATTTCAAATCCATCAATGTCAAGGCGGCGTACCGCCTAACGAGCCTTTTATTTTGGCAAATCAAGCTACACAGATATTTTTCTTGGAAGACACATTTGCATGTAGCGATGACTGGAGAGTATTGCAAAGGTTTGGGCAGAGGAATTCGTTTAATGAAGTTGCACAACAAGATGATGCTTACACTGCTCCTGATCTACAAGATAACATAGATGTTCCTAATATCTTTGAGAACCCTCACGTCAATGACGCCGGCGAAAAGATTGCATGTCGTGCTGTGGACATACAAGAGTTGATCAAGAAGAAGCCAACGTTCGAGGACGTTGAGGACGAAGAAGAAGATGACACCATGGGGAATTACGATTCAGACTGATACACATGGCGAAGATGTTGACGCTGCTGCTGCGGATGATGATTACATTGCTTTTGTCATATTTGCCTGTCAGAAGACGTTTTTTTATCTACTATGTGAAATTGTGTTTGCTATGACAACTGAAACCTGATAAACATGTTGTTTAGTATTTTGCTGTGAGAACATCACTTGTTATGTATGCTGATTTGTGTATGGTGATTGTATGACAACTAAAACATGATGACATTGTTGTTTAGTTGTACTCATATTTGGCTGTGAAACTTGAATTTGATGACATAGTTTGCTGTTGGACTGCAATTTGCTCGACGTCTTCGAATGAGAACAAAGCTGACCCGACAGGGCCTCTGCTATTTATTTATTTATATGAGCAAAAGGGGATACCCCCTGATTTCCGTTATTAGAAATCATTAGATGTTCACAACACTATGCCCAGCCTACTACACAGGTTTCATTCATTACTAGTTTCAGCAAAGTGCTCATGTCGTAGCCACTGAATACATCACGAGTGCTACATACACTGCAAATAAAGAGACAATCATCCTACAGAGCACATCGATTTTGCCCATTATCTTCACAAGCTCTTTCATCTCCTCATTGTTGTCAAGGCCGTTCAGCAGCTGTTGCTTGGCCATGATCAGAGGAACTGCATCTTTAACCTTCTGCTCTGCATCTTCCTCTTTTGCCGTTCCTTCAGTTACTTGTGCAACACCCCAACCTGTTGGTATTGGGATTCCTCGGCTAACCAAATAATCAGCGTAGTTGCATTCCCCCACATTAGCAACTTCCCAGAAATACAAATCACACGAATCTTCCCTTTTCTGCACGAATCAAATTGGAAGATCATCAACCAAACTATTAAAAAAATCAGCAACTAAAAGCAGCAGAACAACACTTAAACAATTATTACCCCATGATTCGGGCATTTGTAGAAGACTCGACCAGGGTTGCGGATTGTGGTTGAGACGCGACGGATGACTCTACGTGATTTGCAGTAGTGGCACCACACCAATGGTAGTGGGTTGCGATGAGCAATCGGCTGCGGTGCTCGTGCCGGCGGGGGTGTGATTAGACCCACAGGCAATGGTACGGGTGGCGACTTGGTACATATCTGGTTGTTGCCTGCTGAAGAGTAGGTGGATGAGCAGCCAGCGGACATGGTTGCTGCGGACAAAGCTTCTGATGCTAGGCAGAGTAAGTAGAGAAGAGGAGATGCTAGGCCAGGTGTGCGCTATATGAAGCCGCCTCGCCTCCGCGCCCGCCCGACCTCTTCTCCGGCCAGATCCGGCCAGGGGCCGGCCGGATCCGCCCTCCCCTGGCCGCCCGGACCTCTCCCTCGACCTCGGCCGCCGTCTCCCTCCTCTCCGGCCGTTCTCCGGCGAAGTTTCCAACGAGGTTGACTTTTTCCCCTTCCCCGAAACGCCTAAGTCCCCGAATCTGCAGTAATTTTCATGCCATGTTCGTCATGCCGTATCTCTGCATCCGTAGCTCTGTTTTGTGCGTGTAATATGTCAAATTGTTCGTCTCAACGAGTAAATCATTTCATTACATTGTATCATATTCATTTGAGCTCATCTTGATTCCTGAATCATCATTGCAAGAGTGCTTCATGATGTTTTCTGCTGTCTGTTATCAGAACGAGCTCTTTTGTCATTTTTGCCATGATTGATGTGTGCATCCTATGAGGTTGATGTCTACATGTGTTTTGAACTATGCCATGTCTTCTTTAGAGTGGTGTATGCCATGTATTTTTGTGACCAATGTGGTGACTAGCACAAGCATGCAAACTAGACTTCATGATATTGCTGATTTTAGTCCCTGTTCTGCTGTAATTTTGATGCCATGTAAACGTGATGCTACAGAGAGATCCATGCATATTTTGAGATACTTCAGTAAGGGTGTTTTGAACATGTGGTTATTGCCTATCCATTCATACCCTTGGTTGCAATTATGGAGTAGTCTAGCATGTCATTTTCATGCTCTACTTTTGCTTCAAAATGTTTCTTGGCAGATTGTTTACATGTTATTCAATTTTGCCAAGGTTGCTATAGTTGATCCTTGCATGCTATGGACTTGTTCTTGCCTTGGTTTTTTCATAAACATGTCTTCTTGATGATGCTATGCTTATCTTGTCATGCAATGACTTGTGGTGAGTGAATCGAGCTTGTTAAGTAGTGTACTTGATGTTGCTGTTTTGCTAGGCTGGATCTGTTATTTCGTGATGCTATGTAAACATGTTGCTACTAGTCATTCTATGCATAATATGGAGATTTTCACTAAACATGTTTTGTTCTACATGTCATGCTCTATCCATCCATGCCCCTAGTTGCATTTATAGCCTGCTGGAACTTGTTCATATCTTGCTCCAAAGTTGCTTCATAATGTTGCTGTCAGCCTGTTAACATTAAGTTCAGTTGTTGCCATGTGTTTTCCTAGTATTCCATGCACCCTATGACCTTGCTATTGCCATGCTTAGCTTCACAAATATGTCTTCTTACTGTTGGTTGCCTTGTCATGCCATGGTTTGCTCTGTAGTGAGTTTCACAAGCTCATCTACATGCCTTCATAATTCTGTTCCTGCCATGTATGAATCTGTATTATAAGTTGCCATGTTTACATGGGTGCCATCATATTTCTGATCCTTTTTGGCTCATGGTCAGTAAAGGACTTTTGATCTATGCAATTAGTAGATTCATGCGATGCCTTTGTTTTCCATGATAAGTTCCTGTAACATGTTGTTTGATAGCTGTAAATATTGCATCGTGATGTTATTTTCTGCAAAGTCTGAAATTGTTATTACTTGCAATCTTACCATGTGTGTTTGAGCATGTTCTAGCGATTTTTGGAGATAGGTCAGTGTTCATGTTTTTTAATGCTTTACCTGTACATCATGTACATGCCTTTTGTTATCATGCTGGGGTGTTGTAGCATGTTGTTTTGATGCTTGCAATATGCCTAGTTGCTGTTTTGGACAGCTTGTTCTTTAAACTTGTATAGAGTGCATGTGTTGAACCGTTGCTCCGTTTTGAGTGTGCTCTATATGAAACTTGCTTAGTTTTGCATGTAGTTTCATATTATCATGTTGCATCCTTTTTTTGAGGTGTTTGCTTGATGTTTGTATGCATTTTGCATCAATGCCATGTTTAACTTGTTTTGCTCATATCTTCTAGGCCGTAGCTCCGAACTAAATGAACTTTATATGAAACTTGACTAGAATCTCGTGTAGATCATCTTTGTGCATCTTAACTTGCTGTTTAACAACTTTAACATAAGGTTTATTCAGATCTGGACCAATTTCGAAATATGCATATGAGGACTTACCAGATTTGTTATATGTTGTTCCTGGCCTCATTTAAACTTGCCTTGATGTGTTGCTCTTATTTGCATCATCTCTTGCCATGAGTAGCCTCATGTAGCCGTGTCATGCATCATGCTTGTTGTGCATCATGCCTTGTTCATGTTTGTTGTGTCCTTCTTTTCGATAGTTCCTGTTTCGTTGCGATCGTGACGATTCGTTCGTCTACGCTTGGTTCGTCTTCGGCTTCATCCGTTCGTCTTCTTCATGGACTCATTCTTCTTCCTTGCGGGATTTCAGGCAAGATGACCGCTACCCTAGATCTCACTACTATCATTGCTATGCTAGTTGCTTCGTTCTATCGCTATGCTGCGCTACCTATTACCTGTTTATCAAGCCATCCCAAATTGCCATGAACCTCTAACCTTTGACGCCTTTCCTATGCAAACCGTTGTTTGGCTATGTTACCGCTTTTGCTCAGCCCTCTTATAGCATTGCTAGTTGCAGGTGAAGTTGAAGATTGCTCCATGGTGGACAGGATTTTGGTTGAGATATCACAATATCTCTTATATTATTAGTGCATCTATATATTTGGTAAAGGGTGGAAGGCTCGGCCTTTTGCCTGGTGTTTTGTTCCACTCATGCCGCCCTAGTTTCTGTCATACCGGTGTTATGTTCCCGGATTTTGCGTTCCTTACGCGGTCGGGTGATTTATGGGACCCCCTTGACAGTTCGCTTTGAATAAAACTCCTCCAGCAAGGCCCAACCTTGGTTTACCATTTGCCTCACCACCACCTATCCCTTTCCCTTGGGTCGGCCAACCCAAGGGTCATCTTTATTTTAGCCCCCCCTCCCCCCCGGGCCAATGCTTGTCTAAGTGTTGGTCCAAACCGAGCGATGTCCGGCGCCCCCTGGGCAATCAGGGTCATGCCAACCCGACGTCTTGCTCATCCGGTGTGCCCTGAGAACGAGATATGTGCAGCTCCTATCGGGATTTGTCGGCACAGCGGGAGGTCTTGCTGGTCTTGTTTTACCATTGTCGAAATGTCTTGTAAACCGGGATTTCGAGTCTGATTGGGTCTTCCTGGGAGAAGGTATATCCTTCGTTGATCGCGAGAGCTTGTCATGGGCTAAGTTGGGACACCCCTACAGGGTATAATCTTTCGAAAGCCGTGCCTGCAGTTATAGGCAGATGGGAATTTGTTAATGTCCGATTGTAGATAACTTGACACCAGATCCAAA
The DNA here is from genome assembly GCF_002162155.2 of Triticum dicoccoides. Lineage (NCBI taxonomy): Eukaryota > Viridiplantae > Streptophyta > Magnoliopsida > Poales > Poaceae > Triticum > Triticum dicoccoides. The sequence goes on from NC_041389.1 coordinate 494,849,084, forward strand.
TTAAAACGCATCAACCGTGTGTGTACCCGTGATGGTCTCTTTTCGGCGGAGTCCGGGAAGTGAACACGGTCTTTGGGTTATGTTTGACGTAAGTAGGAATTGAGGATCACTTCTTGATCATTGCTAGTTTCACGACCATTCCTTTGCTCTCTTCTCGCTCTTATTTGCGTATGTTAGCCACCATATATGCTTAGTCGCTGCTGCAGCCTCACCACTTTACCCCTTCCTTTCCCATTAAGCTTTGCTAGTCTTGATACCCATGGTAATGGGATTGCTGTGTCCTCGTGGCTCACAGATTACTACAACAACAGTTGCAGGTACAGGTTCTGCGATGATCTTGACACGAGAGCGATGTTTGCTTGTCTTAGAGTTCTTCTTCTGCTTCTTCTTTGATCAGGGGATAGGTTCCAGGTCGGCAGCCTGGGCTAGCAGGGTGGATGTCGTTTGAGTTTCTGTTTGTGTTTCATCCGTAGTCGGATGATGCTCTTATGTATTGTGATGTTGTATTCATGTGGCATTGTATGCCTCTTGTATGTATACCCATCTATTATGTAATGTTGATGTAATGATATCCACCTTGCAAAAGAGTTTCAATATGTGGGTCTATCCTTGGTGGGACCTTCGAGTTCCTTTTGGATAGGGTCTCATATTGGGCGTGACAAGTTGGTATCAGAGCCTCGACCGACCCTAGAAGCCCCCTTGATTGATCGTGTAGTTTGGCCGTTGTTGAGTCTAGAAGAAAACTGTTTTCGGAGTCTAGTTATATCGGAGAGTAGGAATTCTTTTTACTCCTCTGCCCCTTCGTCGCTCTGGTAAGGAATCTTGACGTAGCTGTTTTGAACTACTCCTCTTCCTTTTTCAAACTTTCTTTAGGATCACGCAGTTGGTTTTCCGATCGTTGGCTCTCATCTCTTTTCATCCGGTGCATTTCTCGTCAAGTCGACTCGAGCCTCTTCATCTTTGAGTTCAATCCTTAGTTGTTTTCTTTTCCCACCCGCCCACCCCTTCTTCTTCTCGGAACCGGAGTCCGTAATCGAGTATCCATCCTACTTGTGTGAAGTCTTTGCTTTCTTTCCTCAATGATTTCAACCGGTGTTTTCTCTTCAAGATATTCGTCGGTTTCCCCTTCCAAGCTTCCTTTGTTTTCCCTCCCTCCCACCCTTTTCTTCCCGGAGCTTGAGTATCTTTTGAGCATCAATTTCATTCGTACGGAGCCTCTTTAGTCTTCCCTCAATCATTTCAACTGGTGATTTCTCTTTTGTTTGACATTCTTCATCTCTTTTCTTTTCCGGTGTTTTCAATTCAAGTTTTTCGGTAGTGATTAAATTCTTCTCCTCGGCTCAAGTGTTCTCCTTACTCTTTTGCCTCTCGCCATTCAATCATTCCGGAGTGTGCAAGACATCTCAAGAGATTCTTCTATCTTTGAATTAATTCGACGTTGTCACCTCATTCAAATATTTCAATTGTTCTAGTGGTTCATCTATCTGTTCAACAATCCTTTCCAACGGTGTTTTCTCTTCAGTGGGCCCTAACCCACAGGTTTTTTCCAGGATCTTACCTGACTCTTCTAATTATTCCGGAGCCATCCCTAATTATTTTCAAAGTGTGACGTAAGAATGGATTTCATCAGTCACATGCCTTTTCCAAGATCGATTTCAATTCATTTCATTGTTGGCTCAACCTCTCTCGCTTTTCATTCTACCGGAGTATCTCAGTATTTTTGGTGTTGTTTCTCATCGTCATTTGAAGATCGAAGAAGAGTTTTCCTCTAAATCTTGCCCGTTCTCTCGAAGATTCGTGGTTCTAGCTTCATGTTATCCTCTCAAATTATTCCATTTGTCAGATATTCTTTTCTTACCCATCCGGAGTATGTCAGGAGTTGTATTCCCATTTCTTCTCACCAGAGGCCATCGTTCCAGAAAAATTCTTAGTCCTCTCATTTCGGCTATCTTTATCGAGTTATCCCGGTGCATCTGTCAAGTATTGTTTATTAGTTCATGTTCTCTTTATTCTTTTGCATCTAAATCCCCTCTAACATATTTGTTCTTCTAATTCTTCCCGATGATTCATTCTCTTTCATCAGTCATTTCCGAATTTTTACGGTGGTCGTTAAACATTATTTTTCCTTGATTATCATTTAAATCCATTCGTTCTTTCAAATCTTACCGGTGGTTCATGAAGACCTTCTCAAGTTTGCGACATGTCACTTCTCAATCCTTTTCAAGAAGAATAAGTAGTATGCAAAGTCCATTGCTTGTCATCAATTTATTTTGATGAAGGATAAGTATACAATAAATCTTATTCTTATTTCACCAGAGTGAGTAATCTTTTCCTTCGGTGTTTGTTCATGAGGAATAAATTCTAGTTTCAAGTGTCTTCATCTTTTCTTTTCCGGAGTTCAAATTTTCCTCGACTATTTTGTCGGAACCTCCATCTAAATCATCGCAAGGCTCATCTTATTCTTTTCATTATTCAATTCTATCTCATCATCCTTTTGTTACCGGAGTTCTTTATGGTGGTTTCCATGATTTAATTCATTCTTCAAGAGTTCATCAAGATTTTGTTGGTGGAGTTCAAGTATCTTTTATTCTCGCATCTCGAAGCGCAAATAATTCTTCATTTTCTTCTGAAGTGGAGTTTTGCATTTCTTCGTTCTTCTCAGATATTCAAATCCGTTTAATCCTTCCTTCGCAGTTCTTCTCATTCAATTCTTTCAATTCCTCCGGAGGATTTGCGTTGTTCATCTCGTCAAGTGCCATCCCATCTTCTGAAGTTCATGTTCTATTCTTTCCATGTTCAGTCGGTGTGCTGCCTAAATCCTTTCAGTCTTATTCGTTTCTTATCTCGTTCTAACCGGAGTGGTTTCATAGTCTATCTGATTTCGTGAGCTTTCGATTCTCGTCATTCTCGTCGTTCCTCTCTTATTCTCGAGTGCTCTCGATTCTTTGCTTCTTCTCTTGAATTCTTGTTTCACCTCTTCTTTTTTCTCTCCCGTCTCGGTCCTAAGATCTCGGGACGAGATCTCTTGTTAGTGGAGGAGTGTTGTAACGCCCAGGATTCGATGCGCCAGGTGTCTGCCAGTTATTCGTCGCCGTTGCCATGTCATTTTCTTGCGTGTTGCATTTTATCATGTCATCATGTGCATTGCATTGCATACGTGTTCGTTTTTGCATCCGAGCATTTTCCCCGTTGTCCGTTTTGCAATCCAGCGCTCCTATGCCCTCCGACGTCCCCTTTTTGTCTCCTGTTGTGAGTGGGTGTTAAACTTTCTCGGAATGGCCCGAGTCTTGCCAAGCAGCCTTGGTATACCACCGGTAGACCGCCTGTCAAGTTTCGTGCCATTTGGAGGTCGTTTGGTACTCCTACGGTTAACCGGGTAACCGTAAAGCCCCTCTCTCCTTGAAGCCCAACACCCCTTCCAAAGTGGCCCAAAACCCATCTAACTCCCCTCCATGCTCTCGGTCGTTCGATCACGATCGTGTGGGCGAAAACCGCTCCTCATTTGGACTCTCCTAGCTCCCTCTACCTATAAATAAGCCCTTCCCCCGAAAATCCCGCAGATCAAACCCTAGCAAATCTCCCTCCGCGCCGCCAGACATGTCCGCCCGGCGGCCGGACACGTCCGCCCGCCGCCCTGACAGATCTGAGCCCGCCACGTGTCCCCGCGCCGCCGCCTCTCTCTCCTCCCAGCGCCCATCGCTGCCGGCCTGCCCAGGCCCGCGCCGGGCCCGCTCGAGCCCATCCAGGGCCCGAGCGCCG
>NC_041389.1:494853384-494869471 GCF_002162155.2 Triticum dicoccoides
GCCGCCGCCTGGCTGCGCCTCCGGACCGCGCCAGCCCCTCCATCACGCCGGCCGTCTCCTGCCACCGACCGCGCTGGCCGCCGCCGCCGCCTCGCCTCCGCGCCCGCCCGGCCTCTTCTCCGGCCAGATCCGGCCAGGGGCCGGCTGGATCCGCCCTCCCCCGGCCGCCCAGACCTCTCCCTCGACCTCGGCCGCCGTCTCCCTCCTCTCCAGCAGTTCTCCGGCGAAGTTTCCGACGAGGTTGACTTTTTCCCCTTCCCAGAAACGCCTAAGTCCCCGAATCTGCAGTAATTTTCATGCCATGTTCATCATGCCGTATCTCTGCATACGTATCTCCGTTTCGTGCGTGTAATATGTCAAATTGTTCGTCTTAACGAGTACATCATTTCATTCCATTGCATCATATTCATTTGAGCTCATATTGATGCCTGAATCATCGTTGCAAGAGTGCTTCATGATGTTTTCTGCTGTCTGTTATCAGAACGAGCTCTTTTGTCATTTTTGCCATGATTGATGTGTGCATCCTATGAGGTTGATGTCTACATGTGTTTTGAACTATGCCATGTCTTTTTTACAGTGGTGTATGCCATGTATTTTTGTGACCAATGTGGTGACTAGCACAAGCATGCAAACTAGGCTTCGTGATATTGCTGATTTTAGTCCCTGTTCTGCTGTAATTTTGGTGCCATGTAAACTTGATGCTACAGTGTCACATCCCTAGTCTGGTATGACTTAGACTAGCTAGCCATTTGTGCATCATATTTAAATTTCATTTAAATTTGAAATGAGGATTGGTGGAACCCTCAGAATCATTTTTGAAAATGACCCAAATAAAAATCTCTCCAAAAGGGTCCAAGAAAATGCTCATGTTGCCCTCTGAAAATATTGGACAGAGATAAAAATCAAACCAATATTTTTAGGAGCTCATGGATATTTAATTTTGGCCATTTGGATTAATCCGATAATTATTTGCTTTGGATATATATTGTTATATATATGAAATATGGTCCAAAAATTATGCCATTTATAAAGGAGCTCTGGAATAATATATCTAGCTCCTGCAAAAAATTGGCATAAGGTAATAAGTTGATTTAGTATTTTATTAAATCAAAACAAATGTCAGAAAATTTAGAAAAAGAAATAAAACAGGAAAACCTTACATGGGCTTCTGCCTGGCGCCTCTCGCCCAGCAGCAGCAGGCCGGCCCAGCCAGCAGGCGGCCCAGGCCGCCTCCTCCTCTGTCGTCTTCGTCCTCGACAGAGGGAGGGGAGCGTGCCCGGCGCGCGCGCGCGCCACCGCCCCACGCCACCTCCCTCCCTGCCTGCCTGCCTCTCCCCTCCTCGTCTGAATGCCCTGGAACAACGCCACGCGCCACCCCGACCTCTCTCGCACTCTCCCTCGCCCTCCTCCTCTCCCCCTGCTCTCTCTCTCTCTCTCACGAGAATCACCGCCGCCGCCGACGAGCATCACCGTAGCCACCGCCTCCCCCTCGCCTCCCCGACACGCTCCCCAGATCCGCCGCGACCCCCTCTACCTCCTCGTCGAGCCACGCAAGACGGAGCACCCCGTGGAGCCGTCGCCGTCGCCAACTTCGCCTCCGGCCGCCGTGGATCCTCGCCGTCGATTCGGGAGCTACCGGGCATCCCCGACCTCGCCCTCGCGCACGCTGGTCTCGCTGTGAGCCCCCGCACCGAACCCCCTCCTCCCCGTGCTTGTTTGCCCCGTCTAGCTAGCTCAACCACCGCGCCCGTAAGTTCCTCGCCGCCGGCCATGGCGCCACGGTGGCATGAGCCCAAGCCAGCCACTCCCGCGTGCGTCACCGTGTTCCTGGTGACGCCAGGAGGCCGTAGGAGCCCTCCGCTTCCACTGCCGTGCACCACAACGCCGCAGCCGCAAGTCGCCGAGCTCCGGCCGCCGCCGCGAGCTTTGCTCCGGCGAGCTCCGGCGCCCCCGCAGCCCCCCACCAGCTCCCCTGGTTGCGGACGACGACGGGCTACGCCCCGGTGGTCTTTGCGCGACCAAACGCCGCTTGTAGCGCAAGTCCGGCGAGTCGCCGCCGCGCTATTGGTCGCCGCCGGCCAGAACTCCGGCGGGCTGACGTGGCTTTGTTAATTAGGCACTAATCCCCACCTACTAACGCTGACGAGTGGGCCCCAGGGCTTAGTCAAAGCTAATCAGCCAGGTTTGACTCGGGGTTAACCCCAGTGTCACTGACGTGTGGACCCCACACGTCAGGTTTGACCCTGGACAGCCGCATTGACCCGCTGATGTAGTGATGACGTCATGCTGGCGCAATAATATGATTTCTGGATTTAAATTAAATCAGGAAATTCCAGAAATTGTTTTAAACTTCAAAAATTCATATCAATTCAACCGTAGCTCAGATTAAAATAATTTATATATGAAAAATTATCAGAAAAATGCAATCTTTCCATCTGTACTAGTTTCATGCATGACAAACCAACTTATACTTGCTGTATAGGTGAAAACACATTATGGCATATATAGGAGCTTAATTTGGAGATGCATTTGAACCTTTGGTTCAAATGGACTTCAAACCAAATGGATACTAGTTGCATTAGCTCAAACAACATCACATCTTCATGCCATGTTCATGAATCATATTGTTGCATATGTTTGTGTATTGATTGCCGACACTGTTCCTTCTCGATAGGTCCTACTCCGGAGTCCGTTCCAGAGTGCCTGTCTATGAAGCAGTGCCTCCCTTGTTGATCTACCAGGCAAGCAAACCCCTTTGTTCATTCCGATAAAATCCTACTCTCTCGCTCCTGCTCTCAGTTATTGCATTAGGACAACAACGATTCTTCTGCTACTTTGTGCTGCGGTAGTTGAACCCATTCCTCTGCATGACCTGTCATTGTCACAGTAAATAGTTGAAACCCACTAGCATGTGTAGGAGTTGATTGAAGCCATTGTTGTGTTCCTACCATGCTATGCCTGCTATTGCTTAGAGTTGTGTCAGGTCTGATTCATTGGGAATGAATTGGAGTGTTACGATATGTTCTGGTGCTGAGAGTTAAGTGTGTGAACACGATTTGGTAAAGGTAGCGGTGAGAGGCCATGTAGGAGTACATGGTGGGTTGTCTCACTGGAACCGTCCTTAAGCACTGAGTTCTATGTATGCTGTCCAATGACTCGATACTACCACACATTGGGATCCTTAATTGACTCTCTCGACTTATTAACCAACTTGATCTCTGTCCAGGAGTCGCAACTAGTTTCTGGTGTTTGTAGGTAGTGTTAGTAGTCTACCAAGTGGCACCCGGCCAGGTGGGCTTGGGACAGACTAGGCACAAGTGGCACGGTGTACCAAGCATAGATCCATCCGGCGAGGTGGGCTTGGGAACCCTGCACACATCATTTGGGGCCGTGAGTGAAAACCCGGCCGGATCTCCTTGCGGATGGAACCCGAATAGGCGATAAACCTGGATTAGAGTCTTGTGTGGTTAGTCAGGTCGTGGCCGACACCCTCGCCAGGCTTCCGCTTGAAGGTTGCCGAGATACATGACGTGTACATGGCGGTAAGTGGCGAGAGCGTGTGTGAAGAAGTACACCCCTGCAGGGTTAACATGATCTATTCGAATAGCCGGGTCCGCGGTTATGGACTTCTTGGATGCTTACATGGTACATAGACAACTTGAAGTGGATACCCTAAAATGCTCAAGACAAGTGTGAGTGCTATGGATGGCCTTCTCGTAGGGAGACGGGGATGAATCCATAGTAGTGTATTGTGTGGTGATTAGTGGACTCGTGTACGTTGTCTCACCTCAAGATTTTCTGGTAGTCGTAGAACAGGATAGCCACAGAGTCAAAGCTGGCTTGCTGCAACTAAACCCCACATTACCCTCTTGATACAAATGCATGTATGATAGGATCTGATGTAAGTCTTGCTGAGTACCTTTGTACTCATGTTGCTTTATTTATGTTTTTGCAGCGGAGACTTCGGTCTTATTAGTGCTCTCGTGGACTTCGACTAGTAGCTAGTACCTCAGCTACGATCTTGATCGGACATTGTAGATAGTCAGGCTTTCAGCCTTTTTCATTTATAGATGTCTATACTCAGACATGTAATGCTTCCGTTTGTTGCTTGATTGCTCTGACTGTTGGGTCATGTGACCCCTGTTTGTAATAATGCTATGATGGCTCTTCTGAGCCTTTATCAATATGAGTTGTTGAGTTATGCTGTGATGCCATGTTGTACAGCACATACTTGCATGTTATGTGTACGTGTAATGTGTATTGCTATGTGTGGGATCTGACTATCTAGTTGTTTATCCTTAGTAGTCTCTCTTACCGGGAAATGTCTCCTAGTGCTTCCACTGAGCCCTGGTAGCTTGCTACTGCTCCGGAACACTTAGGCTGGCCGGCATGTGTCCTTCTTTGTTCCTGTGTCTGTCCCTTCGGGGAAATGTCATGCGATGAATACCGGAGTCCTGTTAGCCCGCTACAGCCTGGTTCACCGGAGTCCTGATAGCCCAGTGCTACAGCCTGGATTCACTTGCTGATGACCGACACGTTCGATGCTGGGTCATGGATGCCTGTCCCTGTAAGTTAGTGCCACTTTGGGTTTACAACTAGCCATGTCAGCCCGGGCTCCTTATCATATGGATGCTAGCGACACTGTCATATCCGTGTGCCAAAAGGCGCAAACGGTCCCGGGCAAAGGTAAGGCGACACCCGTGGGGATACCGTGCGTGAGGCCGCAAAGTGATATGAGGTGCTACATGCTAGATCGATGTGGCATTGAGTCGGGGTCCTGACAGCGTTGGTATCAGAGCCTGACTGCCTGTAGGATTACCAAGCCAAACCGGTCGAAGTTGAGTCTAGAAATTCTTTAGTTATGTAAGGTGATTGATTGTGGGAAGGAACGTAAGGCTCCTTTTACTCCTTATACCCCATGGCCTTCTGATCTGAGTCATCCTATCTTTCCTACGGGGTTAAGGAACTAGGTTTTCTCTTCCGTCTATCAGGATCACGTGTTATTACTCCGTAGTCCCATAGGATTGGTTGATCAGAGTCATACCCCAGTTTTGAGTATTTCCAGTGTAGTCTGTTTAGTATGATCTCAGAACCTTGAGTAATGTTGATGAGTATGTTACCACCCCATTTTTTCTAGTAGGTTGTCTCATTCTGAGCATTTTACTGCCGTTATGCTGCCGGAATTTCCTTAGGAGTTCGAGAGATACTAATTCCTTGTCCTACATTCTACAGTCCATAGTTGTTGCTGATTCCGTCCTTGGTTCATTTCTCAGGATGTCATCAGCTAAGCGAAGTTCCGTTGCTCGTAGCCAGAACCACGGAGATGGTAGGGATGAGGATCCTCCCGACCAGCCTTCGCTGACAGAGTTCATGTTAGAGATGGAGAGGAACAAGCGTGAGTCTAATCGTTTGTTGGCACGTATCGAGGAGAACACCGCACATCAGTTCAAAGGATCTGTGACCATTCATGACTTTATCCGCTTGCACCCACCCACCTTTCATCATTCCATTGAGCCACTCGATGCAGATGACTGGCTCCGTAGCATCACCCATAAGCTGCGTTCCGCGAACGTAGCTGAAGATGACAAGGTCACTTATGCCACATATCACCTGGAAGGTCCTGCTAGTCTTTGGTGGCAGAACTATGAGGCTATGCTTCCAGCTGGCCAGACTCCCACCTGGAGGGATTTCGTTGAGGCTTTTCGCGAGCATCACATTCCTGAAGCCCTCATCGATCGCAAGAGAGAAGAGTTCTGTAGTTTCACCCAGGGTAAGATGGCTCTTGATGCCTATAGTAGAGAGTTTGAGAACCTCGCCCGTTATGCCACAGAAGAGGTGTCCACGGACGCCAAGAGGCAGGCTAGGTTCCGGAAGGGTCTCAACCCCAAGTTGCGTCGTGATCTCCACCTGCATCATTGTGATACATTCCAAGCTCTTGTGAACAAGGCCATTAATGCAGAGACAGCTCAGCTCACTTACGAGGAGTCTCGTAAGCACACTCGTTATTTGGGATCTTCCTCCGGTTCTAGCTCTCAGAAGCGCCGGATTTGGGTTCCAAACTCCGCTCTTCCACCCAAATATGTACCGAGGCCATCTTATGTGGCACCTCATCAAGTTCAGCAGTATGCTCCACCCAGGCCTATTGGTGGACCGCCTTCCAATGCAGGTCCACATCCTACCTCCAAGATTTGTTACAAGTGCGGAGAGCCAGGCCACATTGCCCGTATTTGCACTCAGACCAGAGTTGCTCCACCCCAGCCCGAGAAGTCTATTGGCCATGGTAAGCCATCACGCAAGATGATCAGTGCCAAGACAGCTCCCACTGAACATGGACGTGTGCATCACGTCTCAGCTACAGCCGCTCATGATGATCCAGATGTCGTTCTTGGTACACTCCTTGTCAACTGTCATCCGGCATCGGTTTTGTTCGATACTGGAGCGTCTCATTCCTTCATTTCTGAAAGCTATGCCCGCTTGCAGGACATGTCATTTTGTGATATGCCCTCCCCACTACTTATTCAAACTCCTGGATCTAAATGGCAAACTTCTAGGATAAGTTATGGCAATGAAATCCTTGTTGACAGACTTGTATTCCTTGCTTCCTTGATATCTCTCAAGTCTTCGGATATTAACATCATCTTGGGTATGGACTGGATGACAGCTCATCATGCCAAGATTGATTGTTTCACCAGGTCTGTTCAGCTCACACACCCATCTGGCAAGATAGTCACTGTCTCCACTAGAGTTGCAAAGCGTCAGCTCTATTCCCTTAATGCCAGCCCTCTTCCAGACCTTGAAGATATCCCGATAGTCTGTGACTTCCCGGATGTCTTTCCAGAGGAACTGCCAGGTGTTCCGCCTGACAGAGATGTAGAGTTCGTCATAGACCTTATCCCAGGAACAGCTCCAATCTCTAGGAGACCCTACAAGATGGCACCCTTAGAACTAGCCGAGCTTAAGAAACAACTCGATGAGTCCTTGCAAAAGGGTTTCATCCGTCCCAGTTCTTCTCCTTGGGCTTGCCCCGTCCTCTTCGTCAAGAAGAAGGATGGTACGGACCGGATGGTTGTAGATTATCGTCCCGTTAATTTGGTCACGATAAAGAACAAATATCCGCTCCCCAGGATCAACGATCTGTATGATCAGCTCGCTTGATCCTCAGTCTTCTCCAAGATGGATTTGAGGTTAGGATACCACCAAATTAAGATCAGAAACGGGGACATTCCCAAGACAGCTTTTGTCACTCGTTATGGCCAGTACGAGTACACCGTCATGTCCTTTGGCCTAACCAACGCCCCAGCCACATTCTCCCGTTTGATGAACTCGATCTTCATGGAGTACTTAGATAAGTTCGTCATGGTTTACCTCGATGATATTCTTATTTACTCGAAGAACGAGGAAGAGCATGCCGAACATCTTAGACTTGTGTTAGAAAAACTCAGAGAGCACCGCCTTTATGCCAAGTTCTCCAAGTGTGAATTTTGGTTGCCAGAAGTGACCTACCTAGGCCACGTAATCTCTGGTAAGGGCATTGCTGTCAATCCCGAGAGAGTTCAGGTTGTTCTCGATTGGACTCCACCTGAGACCGTTAAACAAGTTAGGAGTTTCCTTGGTCTAGCCAGCTATTGTCGCCGCTTTGTTGAAAACTTCTCCAAAGTAGCCAAACCCCTCACGGAACTTCTCAACAAAGATAAAAAGTTTGAGTGGTCCCCACAGTGTGAACACAGTTTTCAGGAACTGAAAAGGCGCCTGACCTCTGCTCCCATACTTGTGCCACCGGATTTCACTAAAGACTTTATTATCTACTGCGACGCCTCACGACAGGGGCTAGGCTGCATTCTTATGCAGGATCGTCATGTGATTGCCTATGCGTCTCGACAGTTGCATCCACATGAGGATAATTATCCTACACATGATCTAGAGCTTGCAGCCGTAGTCTATGCACTCAAGACCTGGCGACATTACCTCCTTGGTAAACGTTGCGAGATCTACACCGATCACCAGAGTCTCAAGTATATCTTCACCCAACCGGATCTGAACCTTAGGCAAAGACGTTGGTTGGAGTTGATCACAGATTATGATCTAGGGATTACCTACACCCCAGGCAAAGCCAATGTCATGGCTGATGCTCTAAGCCGTAAATCCTATTGCAATAATCTCATGTTGCAGCAAGGCCAACCACTTCTCCATGAGGAATTCTGTAAGCTTAATCTTCACATAGCTCCTCGCGGATTTCTTTCTACCTTGGTGGCGAAACCTACTCTTGAGGATCAGATCATAACTAGCCAGCAATATGATACGGGTATTTCTCGTATCAAGGATAACATTAAGAAGGGAGTTGGTGGATGGTTCTCTATGGATGATCGTGGTGTTGTTTTCTTTGAGAATTGCTTGGTGGTTCCCAAGAATCAACATCTGCGACAATTTATTCTTAAGGAGGCGCATGAATCTCCTCTCACGATTCATCCCGGTAGTTCTAAGATGTATCAGGACCTACGCCAGAGGTTCTGGTGGACTAGGATGAAGAGAGAAATCGCTGAGTTCATTGCTAAATGTGACGTTTGTTGTCGTGTTAAGGCAGAGCATCAAAGACCTGCTGGCACTCTTCAGCCTTTAGCTATTCCTGAATGGAAATGGGATAAAGTTGGTATGGACTTCATCACCGGCTTTCCCAGGACCAAGAGAGGGAATAACGCTATCTTCATAGTCGTTGATCGTCTTTCCAAAGTAGCTCACTTCCTTCCTGTTCGAGAGAGTATCACTGCTAGTCAGCTTGCTGACTTATACATTTCTCGAATAGTATCACTCCATGGTGTTCCACTAGAGATCAATTCAGACCGTGGCAGTCTTTTCACTTCTCATTTCTGGGAGAGTTTCCAAACTTCCATGGGAACCCATCTTTCCTTCAGTACCGCTTTCCACCCTCAGTCCAGTGGTCAGGTGGAACGGGTCAATCAAATTCTCGAAGACATGCTTAGAGCTTGCGTTATCTCATTCGGTATGGATTGGGAGAAATGTCTTCCTTTTGCCGAGTTTGCTTATAACAATAGCTATCAATCCAGCCTCAAGAAAGCTCCTTTTGAGGTTCTCTATGGACGAAGATGTCGAACACCTTTGAACTGGTCAGAAACCGGTGAAAGACAATTCTTTGGACCGGACATGATCCAGGAGGCAGAAGAGCAAGTTCGCATCATTCGTGAGAATTTGAAAACAGCCCAGTCTCGTCAGAAAAGCCAGTACGATCGTCATCATAAGGATATGACTTATGAAATTGGCGACCAAGCTTACCTTCGGGTTACTCCTTTGAAGGGTACCCATCGTTTCGGTATCAAGGGCAAGTTGGATCCTCGTTACATTGGTCCTTTTCGCATTCTCGCTAAACGAGGAGAGGTTGCCTACCAATTGGAACTACCCCCACATCTTTCTCGAGTTCATGATGTCTTCCACGTCTCTCAACTCAGGCGTTGCTTCTCGGATCCCATCCGCGGAGTGGACCACGAAACGCTTGATCTCCAAGATAACCTCACATACCGAGAGTACCCGGTTCGCATTCTTGATCAAGCAGAGCATGTCACTCAACGTCAGAACATCAAGTTTCTCAAAGTTCAGTGGTCTCATCATTCCGAGAGAGAAGCTACTTGGGAACGAGAAGATCGTCTTCGACTGGAGTACCCCACTTTCTTTCCGTCGACCCCTGAATCTCGGGACGAGATTCTCTCAAGTGGGGGCGAGTTGTCACATCCCTAGTCTGGTATGACTTAGACTAGCTAGCCATTTGTGCATCATATTTAAATTTCATTTAAATTTGAAATGAGGATTGGTGGAACCCTCAGAATCATTTTTGAAAATGACCCAAATAAAAATCTCTCCAAAAGGGTCCAAGAAAATGCTCATGTTGCCCTCTGAAAATATTGGACAGAGATAAAAATCAAACCAATATTTTTAGGAGCTCATGGATATTTAATTTTGGCCATTTGGATTAATCCGATAATTATTTGCTTTGGATATATATTGTTATATATATGAAATATGGTCCAAAAATTATGCCATTTATAAAGGAGCTCTGGAATAATATATCTAGCTCCTGCAAAAAATTGGCATAAGGTAATAAGTTGATTTAGTATTTTATTAAATCAAAACAAATGTCAGAAAATTTAGAAAAAGAAATAAAACAGGAAAACCTTACCTAGGATTCTGCCTGGCGCCTCTGGCCCAGCAGCAGCAGGCCGGCCCATCCAGCAGGCGGCCCAGGCCGCCTCCTCCTCTGTCGTCTTCGTCCTCGACAGAGGGAGGGGAGCGTGCCCGGCGCACGCGCGCCACCGCGCCACGCCACCTCCCTCCCTGCCTGCCTGCCTCTCCCCACCTCGTCTGAATGCCCTGGAACGACGCCACGCGCCACCCCGACCTCTCTCGCACTCTCCCTCGCCCTCCTCCTCTCCCCTGCTCTCTCTCTCTCTCACCCGAGAATCACCGCCGCCGCCGACGAGCATCACCGTAGCCACCGCCTCCCCCTCGCCTCCCCGACACGCTCCCCAGATCCGCCGCGACCCCCTCTACCTCCTCGTCGAGCCACGCAAGACGGAGCACCCTGTGGAGCCGTCGCCGTCGCCAACTTCGCCTCCGGCCGCCGTGGATCCTCGCCGTCGATTCGGGAGCTACCGGGCATCCCCGACCTCACCCTCGCGCTCGCTGGTCTCGCTGTGAGCCCCCGCACCGAACCCCCTCCTCCCCGTGCTCGTTTGCCCCATCTAGCTAGCTCAACCACCGCGCCCGTAAGTTCCTCGCCGCCGGCCATGGCGCCACGGTGGCATGAGCCCAAGCCAGCCACTCCCGCGCGCGTCACCGTGTTCCTGGTGACGCCAGGAGGCCGTAGGAGCCCTCCGCTTCCACTGCCGTGCACCACAACGCCGCGGCCGCAAGTCGCCGAGCTCTGGCCGCCGCCGCGAGCTTTGCTCCGGCGAGCTCCGGCGCCCCCGCAGCCCCCCACCAGCTCCCCTGGTTGCGGACGACGACGGGCTACGCCCCGGTGGTCTTCGCGCGACCAAACGCCGCTTGTAGCGCAAGTCCGGCGAGTCGCCGCCGCGCTATTGGTCGCCGCCGGCCAGAACTCCGGCGGGCTGACGTGGCTTTGTTAATTAGGCACTAATCCCCACCTACTGACGCTGACGAGTGGGCCCCAGGGCTTAGTCAAAGCTAATCAGCCAGGTTTGACTCGGGGTTAACCCCAGCGTCACTGACGTGTGGACCCCACACGTCAGGTTTGACCCTGGACAGCCACGTTGACCCGCTGATGTAGTGATGACGTCATGCTGGCGCAATGATATGATTTCTGGATTTAAATTAAATCAGGAAATTCCAGAAATTGTTTTAGACTTCAAAAATTCATATCAATTCAACCGTAGCTCAGATTAAAATAATTTATATATGAAAAATTATCAGAAAAATGCAATCTTTCCATCTGTACTAGTTTCATGCATGACAAACCAACTTATACTTGCTTTATAGGTGAAAACACATTATGGCATATATAGGAGCTTAATTTGGAGATGCATTTGAACCTTTGGTTCAAATGGACTTCAAACCAAATGGATACCAGTTGCATTAGCTCAAACAACATCACATCTTCATGCCATGTTCATGCATCATATTGTTGCATATGTTTGTGTATTGATTGCCGACACTGTTCCTTCTCGATAGGTCCTACTCCAGAGTCCGTCCAGAGTGCCTGTCTATGAAGCAGTGCCTCCCTTGTTGATCTACCAGGCAAGCAAACCCCTTTGTTCATTCCGATAAAATCCTACTCTCTCGCTCCTGCTCTCAGTTATTGCATTAGGACAACAACGATTCTTCTGCTACTTTGTGCTGCGGTAGTTGAACCCATTCCTCTGCATGACCTGTCATTGTCAAAGTAAATAGTTGAAACCCACTAGCATGTGTAGGAGTTGATTGAAGCCATTGTTGTGTTCCTACCATGCTATGCCTGCTATTGCTTAGAGTTGTGTCAGGTCTGATTCATTGGGAATGAATTGGAGTGTTACGATATGTTCTGGTGCTGAGAGTTAAGTGTGTGAACACGATTTGGTAAAGGTAGTGGTGAGAGGCCATGTAGGAGTACATGGTGGGTTGTCTCACTGGAACCGTCCTTAAGCACTGAGTTCTATGTATGCTGTCCAATGACTCGATACTACCACACATTGGATCCTTAATTGACTCTCTCGACTTATTAACCAACTTGATCTCTGTCCAGGAGTCGCAACTAGTTTCTGGTGTTTGTAGGTAGTGTTAGTAGTCTACCAAGTGGCACCCGGCCAGGTGGGCTTGGGACAGACTAGGCACAAGTGGCACGGTGTACCAAGCGTAGATCCATCCGGCGAGGTGGCCTTGGGAACCCTGCACACATCGTTTGGGGCCGTGAGTGAAACCCCGGCCGGATCTCCATGCGGATGGAACCCGAATAGGCGATAAACCTGGAATAGAGTCTTGTGTGGTTAGTCAGGTCGTGGCCGACACCCTCGCCAGGCTTCCGCTTGAAGGTTGCCGAGATACATGACGTGTACATGGCGGTAAGTGGCGAGAGCGTGTGTGAAGAAGTACACCCCTGCAGGGTTAACATGATCTATTCGAATAGCCGGGTCCGCGGTTATGGACTTCTTGGATGCTTACATGGTACATAGACAACTTGAAGTGGATACCCTAAAATGCTCAAGACAAGTGTGAGTGCTATGGATGGCCTTCTCGTAGGGAGACGGGGATGAATCCATAGTAGTGTATTGTGTGGTGATTAGTGGACTCGTGTACGTTGTCTCACCTCAAGATTTTCTGGTATTCGTAGAACAGGATAGCCACAGAGTCAAAGCTGGCTTGCTGCAACTAAACCCCACATTACCCTCTTGATACAAATGCATGTATGGTAGGATCTGATGTAAGTCTTGCTAAGTACCTTTGTACTCATGTTGCTTTATTTATGTTTTTGCAGCGGAGACTTCAGTCTTATTAGTGCTCTCGTGGACTTCGACTAGTAGCTAGTACCTCAGCTACGATCTTGATCGGACATTGTAGATAGTCAGGCTTTTAGCCTTTTTCATTTATAGATGTCTGTACTCAGACATGTAATGCTTCCGTTTGTTGCTTGATTGCTCTGACTGTTGGGTCATGTGACCCCTGTTTGTAATAATGCTATGATGGCTCTTCTGAGCCTTTATCTATATGAGTTGTTGAGTTATGCTGTGATGCCATGTTGTACAGCACATACTTGCATGTTATGCGTACGTGTAATGTGTATTGCTATGTGTGGGATCTGACTATCTAGTTGTTTATCCTTAGTAGTCTCTCTTACCGGGAAATGTCTCCTAGTGCTTCCACTGAGCCCTGGTAGCTTGCTACTGCTCTGGAACACTTAGGCTGGCCGGCATGTGTCCTTCTTCGTTCCTGTGTCTGTCCCTTCGGGGAAATGTCACGCGATGAATACCGGAGTCCTCTTAGCCCGCTACAGCCCGATTCACCGGAGTCCTGATAGCCTAGTGCTACAGCATGGATTCACTCGTTGATGACCGACACGTTCGATGCTGGGTCATGGATGCCTGTCCCTGTAAGTTAGTGCCACTTTGGGTTTACAACTAGCCATGTCAGCCCGGGCTCCTTATCATATGGATGCTAGCGACACTGTCATATCCGTGTGCCAAAAGGCGCAAACGGTCCCGGGCAAAGGTAAGGCGACACCCGTGGGGATACCGTGCGTGAGGCCGCAAAGTGATATGAGGTGCTACATGCTAGATCGATGTGGCATTGAGTCAGGGTCCTGACATACAGAGAGAACCATGCATATTTTGAGATACTTCAGTAAGGGTGTTTTGAACATGTGGTTATTGCCTATCCATTAATGCCCTTGGTTGCAATTATGGAGTAGTCTAGCATGTCATTTTCGTGCTCTACTTTTGCTTCAAAATGTTTCCTAGCAGATTGTTTACATGTTATTCAATTTTGCCAAGGTTGCTATAGTTGATCCTTGCATGCTATGGACTTGTTATTGCCTTGGTTTGTTTCATAAACATGTCTTCTTGATGATGCTATGCTTATGTTGTCATGCAATGACTTGTGGTGAGTGAATCGAGCTTGTTAAGTAGTGTATTTGATGTTGCTGTTTTGCTAGGCTGAATCTGTTATTTCGTGATGCTATGTAAACTAGTCATTCTATGCATAATATGGAGATGTTCACTAAACATGTTTTGTTTTACATGTCATGCTCTATCCATCCATGCCCATGGTTGCAATTATAGCCTGCTGTAACTTGTTCATATCTTGCTCCAAAGTTGCTTCATAATGTTGTTGTCAGCCTGTTAACATTAAGTTCAGTTCTTGCCATGTGTTTTCCTAGTGTTCCATGCACCCTATGACCTTGCTATTGCCATGCTTAGCTTCAAAAATATGTCTTCTTACTGTTGGTTGCCTTGCCATGCCATGGTTTGCTCTGTAGTGAGTTTCACAAGCTCATCTACATGCCTTCGTAATTCTGTTCCTGCCATGTATGAATCTGTATTATAACTTGCCATGTTTACATGGGTGCCATGACATTTTCTGATCCTTTTTGGCTCATGGTCAGTAAAGGACTTTTGATCTATGCAATTAGTAGATTCATGCCATGCCTTTGTTTTCCATGATAAGTTCCTGTAACATGTTGTTTGATAGCTCTAAACATTGCATGGTGATGTTATTTTCTGCAAAGTCTGAAATTGTTATTACTTACAATCTTACCATGTGTGTTTGAGCATGTTCTAGCGATTTCTGGAGATAGCTCAGTGTTCATGTTTTTTAATGCTTTACCTGTACATCATGTCCATGCCTTTGTTATCATGTTGGGGTGCTGTAGCATGTTGTTTTGATGCTTGCAATATGCCTAGTTGTTGTTTTGGACAGCTTGTCCTTTAATCTTGTATAGAGTGCATGTGTTGAACCGTTGCTCCGTTTTGAGTGTGCTCTATATGAAACTTGCTTAGTTTTGCATGTAGTTTCATATTATCATGTTGCATCCTTGTTTTGAGGTGTTTGCTTGATGTTTGTATGCATTTTGCATCAATGCCATGTTTAACTTGTTTTGCTCATATCTTCTAGGCCGTAGCTCCGAACTAAATGAACTTTATATGAAACTTGACTAGAATCTCGTGTAGATCATCTTTGTGCATCTTAACTTGCTGCTTAACAACTTGAACATAAGGTTTATTCAGATTTGGACCAATTTCGAAATATGCATATGAGGACTTACCAGATTTGTTATATGTTGTTCCTGGCCTCATTTAAACTTGCCTTGATGTGTTGCTCTTGTTTGCATCATCTCTTGCCATGAGTAGCTTCATGTAGCCGTGTCATTCATAATGCTTGTTTTCCATCATGCCTTGTTCATGTGTGGTGTGTTTAGTATGTTGTGTGCTTCTTTTCGATAGTTCCTGTTTCGTTGCGATCGTGAGGATTCGTTCGTCTACGCTTGGTTCGTCTTCGGCTTCATCCGTTCGTCTTCTTCATGGACTCGTTCTTCTTCCTTGCGGGATTTCAGGCAAGATGACCGCTACCCTGGATCTCACTACTATCATTGCTATGATAGTTGCTTCGCTCTATCGCTATGCTGCGCTACCTATTACCTGTTTATCAAGCCATCCTAAATTGCCATGAACCTCTAACCTTTGACACCTTTCCTATGCAAACCGTTGTTTGGCTATGTTACCGCTTTTGCTCAGCCCTCTTATAGCGTTGCTAGTTGCAGGTGAAGTTGAAGATTGCTCCATGGTGGACAGGATTTTGGTTGAGATATCACAATATCTCTTATATTATTAATGCATCTATATATTTGGTAAAGGGTGGAAGGCTCGGCCTTTTGCCTGGTGTTTTGTTCCACTCTTTCCGCCCTAGTTTCCGTCATACCGGTGTTATGTTCCCGGATTTTGCGTTCCTTACGCGGTCGGGTGATTTATGGGACCCCCTTGACAGTTCGCATTGAATAAAACTCCTCCAGCAAGGCCCAACCTTGGTTTACCATTTGCCTCACCACCACCTATCCCTTTCCCTTGGGTTGGCCAACCCGAGGGTTATCTTTATT
>NC_041389.1:494869684-494873929 GCF_002162155.2 Triticum dicoccoides
CGATGTCCGGCGCCCCCTGGGCAATCAGGGTCTATGCCAACCCGATGTCTTGCTCATCCGGTGTACCTTGAGAACGAGATATGTGCAGCTCCTATCGGGATTTGTCGGCACAGCGGGAGGTCTTGCTAGTCTTGTTTTACCATTGTCGAAATGTCTTGTAAACCGGGATTCCGAGTCTGATCGGGTCTTCCTGGGAGAAGGTATATCCTTCGTTGATCGCGAGAGCTTGTCATGGGCTAAGTTGGGACACCCCTGCAGGGTATAATCTTTCGAAAGCCGTGCCTGCGGTTATAGGCAGATGGGAATTTGTTAATGTCCGGTTGTAGATAACTTGACACCAGATCCAAATTAAAACGCATCAACCGCGTGTGTAGCCGTGATGGTCTCTTTTCGGCGGAGTCCGGGAAGTGAACACGGTCTTTGGGTTATGTTTGACGTAAGTAGGAGTTCACGATCACTTCTTGATCATTGCTAGTTTCACGACCGTTCCTTTGCTCTCTTCTCGCTGCTGCAGCCTCACCACTTTACCCCTTCCTTTCCCATTAAGCTTTGCTAGTCTTGATACCCATGGTAATGGGATTGCTGAGTCCTCGTGGCTCACAGATTACTAGAACAACAGTTGCAGGTACAGTTTCTGCGATGATCTTGACGCAAGAGCGATGTTTGCTTGTCTTGGAGTTCTTCTTCTGCTTCTTCTTCGATCAGGGGATAGGTTCTAGGGCGGCAGCCCGGGCTAGCAGGGTGGATGTATTTTGAGTTTCTGTTTGTGTTTCATCCGTAGTCGGATGATGCTCTTATGTATTGTGATGTTGTATTCATCTAGCATTGTATGCCTCTTGTATGTATACCCATCTATTATGTAATTTGATGTAATGATATCCACCTTGCAAAAGCGTTTCAATATGCCGGTGTATCCTTGGTGGGACCTTCGAGTTCCTTTTGGATAGGGTCGCATATTGGGCGTGACATTTTCTTTCGGATTTTGATATTTTAAATTTCATTGTGTTTGTGCGGGTAAAATTTCATCGAATTTAAATTATGGTATATTTAGATTTAAAATTAATTTGAATCTGGCTAGAAATTTTGGGCTGTATGCTGTTTGGGACAGATTTTGAGGCTGACAAACGATTCTAGCAGCAGTGACCGTTGGATGTTAATCCAACGGCCGTGCTGCTTCTTCAATATCTGATCTTCTTGCTCCAGCCGCCCAAACCATCTCTAGTGGGACTGCCTGCTCCCGCCTCCCGTGGCCGGCTGTGCTGCCGCACAAGCCGCACCACCCCACCCTACTTCATTGTTGGCCAGACCATTCCTCTACTCACCCACACCTCATGTTATTTTCCGGCGACGGCAGCCGGACCACTAAACCCTCGTACTCCCCACCGCATGGGCAACCATTGCCGAGTCTTCCCTGGCTCCGTGTCGTTCCCTTCCTAGGCCTCGCCGTCGTCCACCGCCATGGTGCTCTCGGCGCGGCCTGGTCAACGTGGTCAACGAACGACATCCATCGGCCATGGACTGTACGCGCAAAATAATGATTCCTCGACCTGACAGTTGGGACCCACCGGAAGGGCCTCTGTATTTCACAAAAAAAAGGTTCCCCCCGCTGACATGTCGGACCCACCAGCTTTATCTTCGCACGCAAGGAAGTACCTCCTTATTACGCACAAAAAAATGAATACCCACCCTGCTAGATGGGACCCACCATAGTGGGAGGATGACTTGTGGGCCAACTAAGTTGACAGGGATGGAGGGCTTTGTCAACTTAGTCAATATGAACGATTCTAGCTCCAGTGACCGTGCGATGTCCATGCAACGGCCATAGTGCTTCTTCAACCTCTGGTCTTCTTGCTCAAGCCGCCCAAAGCAGCGCCGGTCGTGCCGCGTGCTCCTGCCTCTTGTGGCCGGCTGTGATGCCGCGGAGGCCTCACCGCCCCTACTACTCCCACCGCTGGCCCAGGGTATCCCTCTACTCACCCACACCCCCTGTTATTCTGCGGCGACGGCAGCCTCACACGGCAGCCAAACCAGTGAAACCCTCGTACTCCTCTCCGAGGTGGGCTACCACTGCTGCGTTTTCCCCGGCTCTGCGTCGTCCCCTTCCTAGGCCTCGCTGTCGTCCAGACCACCGCCCTGGTGCTCTCGGTGCGGCATGGTCAATGTGGTCAACGACCGACTTCCATCGGAAGAGTACTGTACATGGGGAGGCTGACAGCTGGGTCCAGGCGGCCGCAAGGAAGTGCCTCCTTATTACGCGCAAAATAATTATTCCTCCACCTGACAGCAGGGACCCACCGGACGGGCCACCTTATTTCGCAAAAAAAAAAACCTTTCCCACTTGACTGCTAGGACCCACCGGACGGGCCAGCGTATTTCGCGAAAAAAACATTGCCCGCGCTATCAGCTCGGACCCACCGGAAGTGCCTCCTTATTACACACAAAAAAATGAATACTCCCCTTGCTAGCTGGGACCCACCATGGTGGGAGGCTGACTTGTGGGCCTACTAAGTTGACTGGGATGGGGGCCTTTGTCAACTTTAGTCAATATGAACGATTCGAGCTCCAGTGACCGTACGATGTCCATCCAACGGCTGTAGTGCTTCTTCAACCTCTGGTCTTCTAGCTCCAGTGCCGCATGCTCCTGCCTCCCGTGGCCTGCTGTGCTGTCGCGGAGGCCTCACTGCCCCCTACTATTCCCACCGCTGGCCAGGCCCTGCGGCAACGGCAGCCTCACACCACAGCCGAACCAGTGAACCCTTGTACTCCTCTCCGCGCGGGCTTCCACTGCCGCATCTTCCCCGGCTCCCCGTCGTCGCCTTCCTAGGCGTCACCATCGTCGATCGCCCTGGTACTCTCGGTGTGGCGTGGTCAACATGGTCAAGGAACGACTTCCATCAGATGTGGACTGTAGGTGGAGAGGCTGACAGCTGGGTCCACAGCCGCAGCCAGGAAGTGCCTCCTTATTACGCGGAAAATAATGATTCATCCACCTAATAGCTGGGACCCACCGGACGGGCCACTGTATTTCGTGAAAAAAATGTTTCCCCCTAACTGCTGGGACCCACCAGCTACATCTTCGCACGAAAGGAAGTGCGTCCGGGCAAAATAACAAAATGATTTGCCCCCCTGACTGCTGGGACCCACCAGCGACACCTTCGCACGCAAGGAAGTGCGTCCGGGCAAAAAAAAACCATTCGCCCCCCTGACTGCTGGGACCCACCAGCTACATCTTCGCACACAAGGAAGTGCATCCGGGCAAAAAAACGATTCGCCCCCCTAACTGCTGGGACCCACCTGCTGCATCTTCGCAGGCAAGGAAGTGCCTGAGTAGGGACCCACCTGGTCGAAGCGTACGTAGCATTGTCATTCTGGTCACGAACGTGTACGTACATACTGGTCATTGTATAGGCGCGCACATGTCGTAGTAGAGGCGCGCACGTAGCATGTATACGTACGTACAACGGCGAGGGTGCAAGTAAGAAAATACGGCCACGTACGTACATACGGGCAAGGTCTCGAACGCCTACTAGCGCATATGTACGGCCAGGGCTTGTGTACATGGCTGGTTCTAAACGGAGAAACAACGTCGTCATCGTGTTTATGGGGAGGCAACGGAATGCGTCGTGTTCATTGGGAGGCAACGGAATGCATCGTGTTCATCGGGAGGCAACAGAACACATGGGAGCCAACCAGCTTGGATGGAACAGGCAATGGAAACGAGGCCTGGCGTACCGCACAACCGAGGAAACGGACCTCCTACGTTTGGAACAGGGTCCTGTTGATCGGGAGGGGTGTGGCGTACCACAAAACGGAGGAAACGGACCTCCTACGGTCGTAACTGGGGTCCTGTTGATCGGGAGGGGTGTGGCGTACCGCAAAACAAACGAAACGGACTTGTGTTGGAGCGCTACGGTCGAAACGGGGGTCATGTTCATCAGGAGGGGTTTGGCGTACCGCAAAACGGATGAAACGGACTTGTGTTGGAGCGCTACGGTCGAAACGGGGGTCCTGTTCATCGAGACGGGTGTGGCGTACCGCAAAACAGGACTCCACGGGATACTGTTCATCTCCACCGTCGACCTCCTCCAGCCTCCACGGGCTCCAGTTCATCCATCCTCCACCGCGCGCTACTCCACCGGCTACTGTTCAACCACCCCTCCAATGTCTATTGTTCATCCAGCCCTCCACCGTCTACTGAAAATCCAGCCCTCCACACCACGGGGTCCTGTTCAACCACCCCTCCAC